>NW_020270366.1:3633291-3663956 GCF_002803265.2 Melanaphis sacchari | reverse complement strand
AATGCAAGAAAATCATTGCCAAAAATATTAAAGTTCTTTGCATCAAAATGTTTAAATGGAACCAATATATGAATAATTTAAATAAAATCAATTGTCTTTAGTTATTTTAAAAATATTAAAATTATTAGATTATATGCAAATATTTTCCACGATTAAATTATTTAATAACAACTCAATTAATTTTCTTACGTTTAAGAAAAATCAACGAAATTCAGATGGAAATTAAGTACAAGTACATAGATGAAACATTTATGTACTGCGTAAAACATTTTTCGCAACTTTGCATTCTACGTCAATAATTGAACGAACATTACGTTCTATTTATTTTACATTTTAAAAATAAACACTTTTCGCGTTTATTAAATTTTTAAAGTATTAACAAAATTTTCTCATCTCTTGGTTTCTTTGTTTGAAAATTATACTTATTGATTTTAAACAATAACAACACATGTGATTTAAGTTTGAAAAACTGAAAATTGATGGGTTGTAGATTTTTGTTTACACAATTTGGTGATAACAATTCAAAATTATGTTTAACGAAAGAATATAAAAATCAAGACTAGGTGATTGGCTAAATTTGATGGATTATTATATTTAAATTCTGAAATGTTTCTAATTTATTATAATAGAATTATAAACCAGAATTAAACACACTGTTCAAGATTATATATATAAAAACATACATCATAGAACTATACTAATTTTAACAATAAATTTGGTCTCGATGAAGCGCTGAATAAATTTAAGTTTTAAGTTTTAACTACCATGCATATACAAGTGTTGTTCATTTAAATTCAGCTCAATTCTTTCAAACACACGTCTAAACATAAATCACTTTGAAAACATTAAAAATCAAGCTCTTACATACATTATATAAAACAGCATTACGAACCTAATAAATTAAGAAATTCTCAATCAAAATATTTAAATACAATATTTCTTCATTATAGGAAAAATATTACTATTACCTATGTAATTCGTTGAAACTGCACCAATCCAAATTATATATTTTATACAATAATTAATCTTACTACTCACTAATTGTTATTTATTGAAAATTAATAATTAGGTATAAATATATATGGTTTTAATTAGCAATACGTAACTGGTAAACATATTTTTTAGAATAATTTATATATCTAAAGCCAATATTTGACTATTATACTTCCATCTAATTAATTTTGATTCAGTATGAGTTTGATTATTTTTCTTGGTGTTTTATAATTATTCTTTATCGTCTTTAGTTTTGCACCATAGTTTATACTTACTGTTCTATTGTATTTTCTGTGAATATTATGTAGTATATTTTGGAAAGTTATTGTTCGTTTATTTTCAGATTGATTTATTTTTAAAACGGCGAAACTCTTTTTGTTTTTACACCACTACATTTTTTTACCTGTCTCTAAGATTATTTATTTTTAAAACTTATAACTATTAAACAAATCAAATTTATGTTACGTCGCTGATTTTTACAGTTAATGTATTCATCTTAAAATCAATGGACTAACTTAATTGTGCTTTCCAAAATGTCTTATCACACGTGTTTATTTTATGATACAAGTACTTATATAATACTTTATCTGAAGTCGTTATGATTTTGTTTAGACTTAGCAGTCGACCGTTGTAGTTAAAGGTAGTTGTAGTTTGTTAATTTTACCATGGGTGGAGATTTTTTGTTATTCTTGTTTCGATAGAATTCAAATTTTTCTTTTCGGTAAAAGTATAGGTGAAATTTACATGTTATAAATCTAATCGTAAATTCGAGTATCTGTCTCTCCCTTCCCTGATTAATACGTATTTCCTCCACTACCATTTAGTCAAACGGACTCAAGAAAATGGCGATCCCATTTAATTATTGCAGTTGCATAAAATATTTTCCTTTAATTGTGTCTAGCGTTAGGCTATCTGGAATATCGGCCATTATGCTTAGTCAATACTATTTAGTTGGAATAGACTTCACTGTTTTTTTGCTGTACTTAGAAAATTTCATTAAAACAAAAAAATACCTTGTAATAATAAAATGTGTTCTAAAATATAGTTTCATGAGACACTAGTGCTATACAAAATTAATGTGTAGGTATTAGATATCGTATTAAGTAAAATTGAACTTAATTGGTCTCAATATCTAGTAAATAAACCAGCATAACGGCAAGTTTATTATTAAATAATAAATAATAAAATCAGTTTATAAGAAGTTGTTGTGTGATCAAAATTACTAGTTTTCACAATGCATCACAATATAATCTTTTATGTCTAAACAATATTGATTTGTCTTAGTTATTTTTAGTTGAAACACATGACATATTCAATTTGCACTGACGCTGTTATATTTATTATACTCAATTATATTGTAATACATATTTTTTTTATAGTGTGCTCATGTATTTATGTTAAACTAAATGCAAAAATGAAAAATATTGGTTAATTATGATCAAGGTTCTAGTAATTTTAATAGTAAGAACCTACGAAAAATTTTGGATGAAATTTAAAGTTTTTTAACCGAGCTAAAATTTCGTTTTCTTTATTCACCAAAATAATAAAAGAATGTAGAAAATTTTAAATGTATATAAATACAATAGATAAAATTTTAAATATTTAAATTTCTAAATTATATAATTAAACTATGTGTAAAAAAATAATAATAGAAATATTAAATAATGTTTCATTATTTTTACAACATTAAAGTAAAGTATTAAGTATCTACAATTATTTGTTTTTTTTTTTTTAATTAAAACGAATGATTTAATATCAATATTATCAAAAGCTAATTTTGCGTAAAAGTTTTCGGTATTTTCTAATTTATTTTTTATTTTTCCTGATTATTAAAAAAAAGTTTTGGGAATTTTTTACTTTTTACCCCTAGCTCTCTTCTAATGTATTCATTAGATTAATTTACTTGCCAGAAAAAACATTAAAGTTGAATATTTAAGCATTTTACTTCTTCAAAATGTAAAATGAAAAAAAAATAAATAAAAAATGCTCACATACTTAATTATTTTAAAAATAATTAACTTATAGGTATATTCGAAATCTAAAATGACTTAGTACCGAATTATAATGAAAATAACTATGAATTTTGAGCGTATAAAGAGTTAACATTTTATAGTTATTTGTCAAGCCGTATATGTTTAACTCGCTAATTTCTGACTAAAATTAAACACGAAATTTAAAAATATTCATTTTCACTTCATGCCGGCCCAAACTTCGCTGAACAAAGGTTTTAAGCATTTAAAACAAAAAATACGATTACCACGGCAGTCCCTCGCCGTAGTCGTCATGGTAACACCGCCGTGGTGTTCTTCTCCGAAAGTATTTTGGCGAGGGCTGGACTCGTGCGTTCCCAAAATTATATCATTGTGTGCGCATGTATTTATTTTATCACACTTAACAATATTAAACAAGGATGTTTCGTGCTTATGTGCGCGGATGGCCCAAAAATAACATTCCCGTGGATGTAGCTAGTTTGACTTCCGCGGGCAGCAGTAACGGCGTTTTTTGACTCGAAGATGTTATCACCTCTCCTTTTCTTCCACTCGTCAAAAACTCGATTAACGCAGTCATTTTTCATCGTATTAGACTCAAAGTTAGTTACCACAGTATTAAAATATTTTATGTATAAATGTAGTCATAATAAATAATATACATTTATACAAAAATAATCTTCACCGATGTGCTTACGAGTTGTAAAGTGTCAAAGCATCATGGAATTTTAAAATACGATGTTATTTACATATTAATAGCTTATAACTCTGCGTTTAAACCAGGAAACATGATAAATTAATTGACCAGGAATGATTTGTGAGAATAATTTTCCTTGAAAAATCTCAAAAGTTTCATAGTCTATTATTCTTTATAATTTAAACAAGTATTATGTTATTAACTTACAACTACTTATAAGTAAATTTGTTTTAAGTTATACTAATTCTCCATGATAATATCGGTTGACTATATTTCGTATTTTTATAGATTCTTTGATAACTGAAAGTCCGGCTGTTACTCATAGTTTTTATAGGAAAGGGTGAAAGTTTAAAATTGATGCTTATTTTTTGAACACTTTAATAATGTATTTACACTAATATCGAACGAGAGTAGTTTTTGAGATTCGACTTTATATACCTATATAGTTTATGCTCTATTGAATATTCGATTACAATATTGTTAATAATTATTGATATTTAACATATGAAGTATAATACTGATTATTAGGGCTGTGAATTTAATGCACTAAAAAACCTTAAAAAATGCATTAAAAATGCCAAAAAAATGCAATAAAATATGCACTTAAAATGCAAAAATAGGAATATAAAATGCCAAAAATTATAGTATAAAATTCATTTAAAATGGTTTTTAATTTAATTTTTATATTTATATTAATATTAGGTACAGAATATTAAATATTAGTACAAAAAAGTGTTTATTTAATAAAAAAGTTAAAAAATTTTACATAATATATACAGCTTGTGTAAAATAAAAAAAAAGTTTTCAAACAAGTTAATTGACAGAATTTGGTTAACAATACTAGAAAATGAACTAAAAAAAGCAAAATATGACCTAAAAATGCGAAAAAATGACCTAAAAAATTAAAAACGTCAAAAAATACAAAAATATGCAAAATAAAAGTTTCATAGATGGATTCGTAATTACATAATTCAAATTATGTACTTACAAAGCTATATTTTACAATCACCAAAAAAAAATGCACTTTCCTATAAATTCACAGCTCCGCTGATTATAAACAGTATAACAATTTATGTATATAGGTAATATTTCTCTACCAAACTTATAAATAAAATTATCATCAATCAGAGAATAAATTATACTTTATCTGTTAAAAAATATAATACTATGAAGATTGAAATACGCCTAATTAGAAATTTCAAGCCCATCGATAAACATAACATTATTATGCTTTGGTATTCACTATTTACTGTTTAGTAATAGACTATATTTTCTAAATGGTCCTTGACACGTAAAGAAGAATAACTAAAAAGTCTACTTGTTGGAATTTTGATCTCTGTGCATATAAATATTTTTAAGTAAATTTCTTTTTTAAATTTGTATATTTTATTAAGAGTGTGTAACGCGAACAGATACGCTATACCGAACACTGTAATGAGATAACGTTAAAGGTATTTTCTAACATTATATTTTAATATATTTAATTTATAATAATACACTCATGTATTTGCATGCGATTTTATGCAGTCTCCTTGGTGCGTGATGATTGACAGCAGCAGACGACGTGCGCAGGCCGCCCTCCGACCCTCCCGGCCATGATTATTATAAGGGCGGCCCCGCGGTCTAGACGGTCGCCGGTTAAACGGTCGTTTATCATTGGGAGACTCGTTGACAGCACCAAATCCGTCAACGCGGTGGTGGTGTCGGTCGCTGCCGCTTTTGATTTGTATCCGGTTTGTCAGACTACGGTTTTAATGGTTATGTAGGTAATATCCAATACCATGTACGAAAATGGATAATATAGTCAGAGTACGCTATACTGATTACATTTTATACATATATAAAACCTTTGTTCATTTTGAATTATTTTTTACCTATAAATATTTATTGTTCAAAAAAGTTATTATTGAAATGTTCAAATGTTCATTTGAAATCGGTGCAATGTAAATTTTTCTATGTGTGTTTATTTTTTATAAAATAGATATGAGGCTTTTATAATTAAGCTACTAAATAATTATATGATTATTTAAATATTATTAGACACGAAATCTTGAAAATAAATCCATACCTACCGCGTTTGACCAGGTGGAGCTGTAAAAGAAAATATAATTTAACTAAAATTATATTAATATAAAACTATACAAATTATAGACCCTACACCTAATACATGATAAGTATACAAAAATTATAGATACGTTGCAATGACTTGGCTTAACCAACAACATTTCACAATTTATTTTCTACACAAACATATTATAATACTTTCCATAATTATATAATTATTATAGTTGTTACACAATAGTCTACATTTTACAATTGCACCGTTACACTGCTATATAATGACGCGAAAAAAGCTATTTCCAGCTGTCATCGTTCTTCGGGACCCTCCACCCCAATCTCAACTGCCATCATCATCTTCATCATTTCTTCACATTAGTAAAGATAGTAATCATTATTATTAGTGTAGATTGTATATATATATTATATTTTTCTTATTTCGGTTGACTCAACCAATTTTTTCCTATAACATAACATAATATAGTGTTTACGTAGGTACTTATGTTCAATTAGGTTTGATAGATACGTATAAAGTTACATCGTAATTTGTGAATATCACCCTTGGATTAGTCCATAGTACGCCGCAGTAATACTCTAAAATATTTACGTGGGACTGAAGCCCAAATGAAATAAATTATGTAAAATAGTAAAACATTTTACGTCTATCGTCTACTTATGCACGCATACTTATTTATTATGTGTATGTTCATCTTTAATATAATGTTATATAATATTTTTTTTAAATTTAATATGATTTGTGTGTATTTGTTATAGCAGCTTTAATTAGTCAGAAGAATATGTTTAATGTTAATAAGGTTGGAATAAGAAAAACGTATAAAACATACGCATCTTGTATTATTTTTTTTTTTATATTAATGTAATATGATGAATCAAAAATATTCTTAGTGTAAATCATATTTTGTCTTTAGTTATTTTTGTTTTATTTATCATTTACACAATTGAATTTAACATGTATTAGATACGTGATTTTTAAAATAAATATCTTATTGTAATTTTATTATTATTGAAGAATACATAACCTTTTATTTTTTTATTTTAGATACAATTGAGTTATGAATATACTAAAATAGGCGCTCACATTATTATATACGAGTAATAAACACATAAAATGCAGTTTATAAAGAAGCTTAAAAATGAAAAATGTACAAAATTCCATTATTATTACCAAAAGTAATTATCTTCTATACAAACTGTAATACCGATATTTATAACCTAGATTTAAAAATGTCAAATAAAAACCATAATATTTTCATGACTAAAGCTATTACGAGTTGATTTAAGTTTATATACGAAAAAATAAATAGAAATTCGAAGAATAATCAATTTTATTTGGCCGTTTTTGTAATAAAAAGAAACATTGTGTATTAATTATATAGGTAGTTCCGTTTCCAAAATAAATATTATACTTAAACGAGTATAGATCATAACAATTACGAATATTTATTCTCTCAACAAAATTAAAAGTAAATATTACGTTAAAATGTTTTATACTAAAAGGTGATTATATATATTATAGCTTGTTAATATTTTTCTAAATTTTGTATACAATAATATTTAATAAATTATTGTAAATGAATGTATATTTTAATAAATAATCCTTAATAATATTTTATACTGTATGGCGTACACCCAATATATTTTCTATGTTATAGGTTTCGGTGTTCCTTCTACGAAGTAATAGTATCTATAAATTACCTGATTCGTTAAGTACGAAATAACATAGATATACTACTATTATATATTTTGTTTGCTTTTAAGTCTTCTAAGAAACCAATAAAATATTAATAATACAATACAATTTATATCTCAATTAATTAATTTAGCTAATTTTCTAGTTTACCGATAATAAGATAAAATTGAGACTGAGGAGTACATTTTAAAAAGCTATACTGAATTATTTTTCATTATAATTAAAAATATTATTTGGTTTAATATAAATATGTGGCAGTTTTCAGAAAATACTTTATTATTAACATTTATTATTAGTGGTAACGAAATCTCAATAACATTAAAATATTATAACTCAATTCAATAATTATATAAATATTATTTATTTGATAATATCGTAGAATTTCCTATCAGATACTAAAAAAAAAATCTCTCAAACTATCAGTTGACTGACGATTTAAATTAGGAATACTACAAACAACAGTGCATCAAAAATATACATTGTTTATACGTGTATTAAAAGTTTTTTTTGGAACTTAATTTTAATAATTTATTTAAATTAATTTAAAATAGCATTCATAGATCAAAATAGAAATACAAAACAAATTTAAGGTGCGTGTATTATATTATATAATGTTTAACGTTTGAAATGTTTCACATAAAAAAATAAAATACATCGTACTTATAGGTATATAGTAGATATATTTACTATATACCTATACTTATCACAATATTAATAGAAAGTACCAATGATAACATTTTTTATAATATTTTATCTTATTCTCATGCAGTTTAAATCATCCGCTTGCTAATTGCTAGAAACGCAATACAAAGATAGCAATAATAGCTATATACTACTCGTATGTACTCGTATTATTGAAATGAATTGCTATGTTGAATATTCCTACCTAACCTTACGTATTGATTAAACTGAGTTATGATTTTCGACGTATAATTTAGGAATCCAATAATTTCGCAGTATAATTTTATTTTAAAATGATATAGAAAATTGTTTACAAAACGTCAGTTCATTTATATATTAAACAACTGAAGCATGTAGTTGATTACAACATAATATTTATTATAATATACGTTATGAAAATAAATTGTATTGATATTTCCATTGTAATGGAAACTCCAGATGTACGCTAGCAAGTAATAACTAAAACAAATATGTTTAAATGGCTTGACGTGGTCTTAGAATTGTCCTTAATGCAATTGGATCAAGGAACATCGCGAATCGTCGTTAGGAAAAAATTATTCATTTTGATGAGTGGAGAATGTAACACGTTTATAACAATATTATGTAGTATAAAATATAACATTCATAAGCCACATTGTTACGCTATTGCCAACTGTAAACACATACAATATAATAGATCTCTGAACACTGAAGTTACCGTTGTGTACATTGACTATATTGAATACAATATTTCTAAAAAATTATGGATGTGCAGTGTTTGTTGCAAAAGGGCTGAATGCTCGAATTTGATGCATATGATTAACTTCGTATAGGCCACATTAATTTGATAAACGATGTATTAAGGTACGAGTGTACAATATATTACAGGCATATCGTATCACATTCGGTTCGTATAGACATCATGGATTGATATCGACCATGTACCGCTACAGTGGCAGAATTGTCAGAGGGGTGCGAGAAATGCAGTTCACCCCCGGCAATTAATTTTTTTCTGTTTTTATCTGCATCCCACACCTCATTTTCCTCTCATTCACATTCTCTCTCCAAATGTGTACAGAGGCGATGTTATTAAATTTGTGAGGCTCAGTACAACTATATTGCAAAAGCGTCTATAATTATAATTGTTTAATTCTGCATCATAAAAATAATTGCTATAAATTTCACATTTATTACAAAATATGATTATACAAATAAAATAAATAAAATAAAATTATAAATAGGATACTTTGATTTATAATATTAAATTATATTACTCAGATAGATCTCAAATGAGAAATAAATGTTAGTCAATATATTCCGTCCAGGGCTTGCAAATGTTATAATAAAGTTATGATTATAACGTTATATTAGACGATTAACGATTGAAATTTTTAAACGTAAATATAACAGAAAACGATAAACATAAATAATTAAATAATACAAAACAAAACATAACATAACGATTAACAAAATATATGATATATCATCAAACAAAACATTACGTAAAACGTTATATAGGTAAAGTATATTATTAAAAAAAAAATAAATAAATAAATAATTTCAATTATTTAATTAATAAATTATAAAACATAGTAAAAATTTTAATTCTAAATAACGATAAACGCAAAATTTGTAAAACGTTTTAATTATAAATAACGTAGGTACAACAAATTTTTTTTTTCAAATGCAAGCCCTGATTTTGTCGGAATCATTATGGCTTATTTCGCTTTTTTTAATTATTTTAAAAACAGCTCATAAAGTCGAATAAAATTGCTTAGTCATAGGTGTAGCGAGGGTGGGGCAGGGGGGCACTTGCCCACCCCTGCGCCACAAATTGAATTAAAATAATTTCTTTTTTAATTTTTAATAATTAAGTTTTACATGAAAATTGAAAAATTAAATGCGATATAAGAACATTCAAGTCTAAAAATAATTTAGTGGGACCAAGTTTAATCTACACGTGTAATTATTTTATATATTACCTTACCGGTTTTTTTTTTATTTTACTATAAATTATTAATATATTTATTATTGGCATTTTTATAATCTTGTTTTAATTTGCCCCCCCCCCCCCAATTGAAAATCCTAGCTAAGATCATGTACTTAATCTTTAGGTAATGAAATTAAGAATGTTATTAACATTAATTAAAATGCTTTCATGAAAATTTTTTATCTTTATACTAAGGCACCGCTTCAAATATTCTATAATTATTCAAAATATATATAATTATTTTCTCGGTTAATTTAAAATGAAAAATAAAAATTCTTAGTATTGACTAATTAGTAATCAGTTTTCCGATGAACAGCTTCGTGTTGGTAAAGTATACGAAACCTTTTTAAATACCAACTCATAGATTCAAAAATCTAATGAAAAATGCTTTTGGTGTAACGGTGCAACAAAAAAGTATTTTTATTGTACTATCTATTATTACAATTTAATTTTATGACCATCACAATTATAAGTTATTTACATAATTTGTTTTAGTAATAATAAACATGTATTTTATAGAAATATAGGATCTATACTATAAATTATAAGTATAATAATCAAAATATTTTTAATAAATTAGTATCGGAAAATAGTTTTTTTTATGCATGGAAACAATTTTGAATAATTGTACCGAACTAAATTATTATAGTAATCGAGTATAGTAGAGTTTTCTTTATATATGGGGTTAAAACTTCCCTAAGCACTCTCCCCTTATATCTATTTTTAATTCAACTTAAATAAAACATGACACTTTTTAGATTTTAAAATGAATACCTATAGTTAAAATATTCTAAAACCGTTATTTTTTTCCCCCTTCTTACGATATTTTCGAAAAAATTATTTGACCAAAATAAATTAATTTTTTAACCGGTGTTTCAAATAATTTTAATACGTATTATGCAAATTATAACATATCCGGTTGTCGTGTCTCGTGAGTCATGACGCACGCAAACCTCCGAATCCATCATAGTTTTCTGCTAGCAATCAAAGTCTACATTAGGCATAATTTCGCTTGTAAACCATGCGTACACGATGTATGATATTATACGGCACAGAATTATTTTCAATTTCATTGTGTATGTAGATCGTTTCGTAGTTTCGTACGCGTCTCTATGGGTAACAATTAATAGTTTTATTTGTTGTATACTTAATATAAAATATTATACATTATGACAATTATATCATAAAATTTTGAATTACGTGATTTTAGGTTTGTTTGGTGATTTAGAAAACCTTTTTTCGGGTGTCAGATTGGACAAAAGAAATTAATAACGATTTTATTGTGACGTACCTGTCCTATTAACATAATACTTTTTTTTTTTTATTAGGTAAAGAAAATATACAACTACACAACATTTTGTACAACAAGTATTAATGATGTAGATCAGCGGTTCCCAAACTGTGCACTTTCTGGGGACACTGCGGTTTACGTTTCATTGATTTTCAATGAGTACTTTTTTTGTTCTATCTTTCATGTTATATACAGCAAGGCACCGTGGCTAACTTGGTGCCCCTAAAAGGGCACCGCGGAAAAAAAAGTTTGGGAACCGCTGATGTAGATGGTTTACATATCGTGAGAGAGGTGCGATGTAGGAAGGCTCCCAATGGAGCTACCTACTTAAAGGAATTTTAATACTATAAATATGCACACGTTTATTAGAATTCTTAAAAAATTACTTGAAATAATAATTGTTAAAGAGATATTTCAACGTCGATACCATCAGAAAGTAAATTTCTGGTTTAATAGTGAAGAAATGACGCGTACCTTTCTTTTATATCTAAAGCGTAGGTATTATACTATACAGGGAAATACGTCATTATACCGGGCGTAAGTACAATAAAAATTATTTAAAATAGAGACGGTGTTGAATAGGAACGCGAATGCGATATAATGTATATAACATAAATGCAATATATTCAGAAGGGTGCGTTTTATATGTAGAAGTATTCTATATTAAACGTATTATAGTAAGTCGTTACTGAAAATTGCAAAAGTGTATAAGGTATATATAATGTTATTAAGACACGCAAAATTTTCAAAAATAGCACGTACCTACCTACACGTATTTTAGATAGCTACTATAACATTAAATCACGAATAAAATAAAATGTAGCATCAGTCATAGGTAGTATGACGTATAATATAATAGCGTGAATTTAATTTTTCTTCCATTTCGTGAGTCCGCCTATATTGTAGTAAATATATAAACGCATAAACGTTTTGCATTCCTGTGTATAATATGTTTCGAACTAGGATTATATTATTGTCAGCAATCGACATTGAAACGCGTTTGGTGCAAAACTTAATTCTATAAATGGCACTTGGATTGTACCACAGCTATATTTTGTGTTTAAAGGAAAGTTTTAACGTGGTTTTCATGTTTCATTGTATAACATTTAGAATTTAGAGTTTCAGACAGTAACTTAAAATATTGATCGACATAATAATATATATATATTTTACATAGATAAATACGGAATACGGGTTTAACGATATACTAGCATGAAATAACTATTAAACAGTGTAATCGATGCTTTGAATGAAACTCGGAATCGGAATTAAAAAATAAGTTTTTTTGAAATACAAAAAAAAAAAAACATTCTGTGTCAGTATGATATATGTTTAGTGCTGTAACTCGTAATGTTATAAATGTATAATATATTCATTACCGAAGTATTTGTCACCACAATGAGGCGGTTCTTATTAATAAAACGAAAACAATATAATAATAATCACACTGTTCGCAGAGACATTAATCTTTAGAGGCGATGACGGAAAACAGGTAGGATACGACAAAATATTTAATTTACTCGAGAAACCGTCGTCGTTGTCGAGTCATGCCTTTAGAATGTATTTCTGAATTCTAATGCAAATAAAACAATACTAGTAATATACAATATACGACGTATGCATTATATTTTGTATGAAAATAGGAGATTCTGGCATAAATATTAAATTATGGTAATTTCAAAACTTTAATATCACGTCCAAGCGAATTAAACTCTACTAAAAATCTCCAGCAAGTGAAATTATAATTATTTTCTAATAGAAAATAAATTTGATACGGTATTTATATAACTGGTATACAGAGTGATTAAATTAATGTTGAAGACTCTTTGTGTTATTTATACATTACGAAATACGAATACATATTTACGGGAATTGAATAGCACTATTATATTATAATGTTAATTCCTCTTTATAAGTTGTAAATAAATTTAGACTAATTTTATTATAATTTATAACATCATATTAAATTACACCATATACAGTTAAAATAAAAAAGTAAAAATCGTATAAAGATAAATGATAGTTGGTAAATAGGTATTATTATAGTTTATAATATGGTCACATTATAATACATACCTATTAGCTATTATAGTCGTGTTTTAAATTTTTGTAAACTGAAAATATATTAATTGTGTACGTTGTTTTAACGTTAACAATTCATAAAAAATTTTTCCAAAAAGTTATAAAAATGAAATACACCCGCGAATTTATTTACCAATACACCACCGTACAGGATAATGTGCCCGGACGCCGCTCTGAGTGTATATGTACATGATCGTATTTTTATATATATAATATGTGTGTGTGTGTGTGTGCGCGCGTTGTGCTGAGCCCTGAACCTGTATACAACAAAACTATATCTTACCGAATACTATATATATGTATATATATATTGTAGTATGTATAACGCAATAATATCATATCGATCCGGAACGAAAACTTGTATATATATATTTATGTACCTAAATAAAAGCCGTACCGAAATCGCTACGAACGGGTGGAGAGGACGCGGAGACGTACGGCGAGAAATGGTATACTCATCGTGTATATATCTATATAAACATATATGTGTGTGTGTGTGTGTGTGTGTGTGTGTGTAAACCACGCATTTACGCCGTTTTGGGAGTTGGGGCTATGTATGTACATGCGAAAGACTCGTGTGGCGCGGTGTAGCGGGGTTTGGGGAAGGAAACCGGTGCGGACGGGCGGGGACGGGCAACTGTCACTGGGTCAAAATTTATGGTACGTACGCCCCAGCTGCCCGGGCATCCCGGCCAGGGGTCTCTAGTCCCTATGCTGCTGCTGCTGCACAACGCATAGTTGTGTGTGTGCAGCGAGGAGCGCGTGTGCGACTGCGTCGCCGCCTCCCCAAAACCAGTGTAATGTGACAAAACAAACAAACACACACGCACGTATTATATAATATTGTTGTTGTGATATATTTTTGTGCGACGATGACTACTGCTACTGCTACTGCTAGTGCTACTATTCGGTTACGCGAAAAAAAAACGCTTGTGTGTAATAGGTAAACGGATAGATATGCGATGTGGAGGCGACATTTGCGATCGGCTGTGAATTAGGCATTTTGCATTAGAGATTTTGATACCTTAACGCTTAAAGGCTTAAAATAATGTATCGACGTGCAGATTAAATGTCGATGATTCGAAACTCGCAAGAATCGCAAAGGGTTATACACTTATACACAGAATAATGTATTCATCATAACATTATTAGCATCTCCGCTATTGTAAAAGCAAACGCCAAACAAAAAAGTGTGCGTGTATCAAGGCCAATTTAAAATTCAAATATCGATATTATAATAATTATATTCTATGTTTAAACAAATAATAAATATAAATAGTTCAAAATTCATAATTTTCATATTTCATTACATTTATAGTTAATCATTTTTATAATAATACATAATTCTCATAATTAATAATTTATTATGATATTCATAATAATTATATTATAATCCTGTACTATGTTAAAAATAATAAAAAACATAACTATAAATATTTTTATGTTAAGTGTTTATTCATATGACGAAACTATTTCCGTTATGTGTATTTTAGGTATCCATTTCATGAAATGTTGTCCATATAGCGGAATTACGTGAAGTGGAAAAAAACGTTTCTACTTCGCGAAATGGATATAAACTTTGTCCACTTCGCGAAACGTACAACTATGCGATGTGGATACGACATATACATAGATGATAGCAATTAAATAATACAAAATAGCTAGTTAAAATGATTATAACAAAAATAATTAATTCTTAATGTAATACATTGCACAATATAGCAATATAAATAAGAAGAAAAATTTAAAAGAGGCTCAGATGTTTGTTTTTTTATAGATATACGCATTATATGGTAAAGAGGGTAGTTTCTACTATAATTGGTACAGTATAATCAAATTATAGAAATATGTGTGTTTTTTATTCTTACATAAATTTAAATTTAATGGAATGCATATAATACATAAATCATCAATTGCTACAAAATTCAGTACATATCACTTTCATTTTTATTTTTTCTATTAAACATCCGTCCAACAATAACAAAATATCTTTTTATCCTCTATTTCCATCAAATTTCTTCTCAGGACAGTCCAAAGTTAAATCATTCCAGTCCATTGTTTTTACACCGGATTACGCTTTAGCTAGGGGCTTTTTATATGAATGCACCAAAGGGACATCACAGTATCATTACACTGGTCACTGATATCAGATATATTAATTACGCGTGTGCACACCCGTCCCCATTCACATAACGCTATAGCCTATAGGTTCAGCTGTTATAGCATAATATTATATATCTACCTATATCATATATTATTTTAAATTATATCTATAAATAATAATGGGAATTAACCTGCGTCCTGCGCTCGTACAAGATAAATGTATTATCATATTCGGGAATAATAATTATTATTATTTTGGCACTTTATAGCTCATTGTTTACGTAAATAAATCATCAATGATTCGCAGTTGTTATACACCTCCAGCATTTTGCAATATCATGATGATCTACTAGTTTAAATAATATTGATCGTCTATGGCTGTTGCTATAGTGGAAAATTGTCTTTTTAATAAAGTTATTAGATAATTATATTACATGCGCCCGTCGTGTACTCGCATCATGGAGATTTGAAACGGAGAAAACGCGAACAGACGGACGATAAATTTGTACAACAACCGTAATATTATACTCATCTCGACTAACAAAAACACTGCTTCACCAACCTACTTATTGATATAATGTCCTACAGTGCTGTACGTTTTGTCATCAACGTCAGTTTATCGTTGTGTCCAGCTATGTGAATTTGTTAACGTCTGCGATAACGTCTTTTTACCCGTTGACACACAATAAGTAATGATAGTTTATTATTATATTTTCTATAGGTACGCGAGTATGAATCGTGATATTGTAACGTTATATTTGTATAATATGTACGTGTATATACAAGGTAACAATGGACTTGCGCAGGACTCATATAGTTGCGAAGTAAGTGTCACTCATATCATAGCTCTTCTAATGGAAAAATTCTTCATCACTTGAATCATTTATTTTTATTATTTTTTGTACACATCAACAAATTCACCAAATTTTAATTAAATTAAATAAAAATTGTTAATTAAAAAGTATAAAAATAAAATAAAAATTGCTACTTAACTAGTGAGATATTTCTATGATTTATATGCTATAAATAATTAAATAAAATACTCAAAATATTAAATAAACGATATTATGAGACAATTATATAGTAAAGTAGTTAACTTCAATATTTGACCGAAACCAAAATATAAAAATAGTATTTAAGGCTCAATCCAACCTAACCATCAACAAAGGAGTTTTCATTGTAATAAATCATTTTTTTTTTTTAGAATTTTTATTTTTCTCTCATACAATTAATTATTTTAGTAAAAAAAAAAGGCGTTATCGTCTTCCGCCGAAATTCTAAGTATCTATTTTTTCTTTTCTTAAACTGATTCGACTTCCCCACTCCTAAGTGTCAGGATCCGGGTGGCGGGATGCTACCGTACACTATCTGGTCTCTTAATTTGATAGATAATATACATAATAATACAAAGGATTATGATATTTTAAATACTTGCTTTGCATAACGGTGAACTTTTCTATATTAAAATTTTACTCATTTAGAGGTAATTGAAATTATGTATTTATGAAAATTTCATGCAAATAAAATAATACTGCTGTGTACTAATGCAGTGTATATATTATATATTTATGTGTCTGTGTGTGTGTATATGTGTATTATGTATAATATATAGTTTATTACATAAAAAAACAGTTCTTCGTGCCTTATCTCTAAATTGTAGTACACAGTTTCCACGAGTGGTTTAAGAATCTCACACTTAATAGTTACACGATTTTACTATATAATATATTTTATTTTATTTTAAAAAAAAACATATACAAATAAATATTAAAAACTATCAATTAATCATAACAAATAATATAATTTAAATATTAAATTTATGCCTCATCTATCGGTGAATTATAATTGTTTTAAATTTTAATAATAATTATTATCATAGTACATTTTATTATTCATTATTGGTTTTTCGCTTAAAGAAAAGCTCTCCACCAGTTACAATACTTTGAATATTTATAAAAACTTTAACTTTAAATACTTATTAGATATTTTAACAAAAATTAAAGTTCCTACATGCAATATTTTTAATGGCTTAAAGAATTGAAAAAAAAAAAATTATCATTTTATTATAGTTCGTACAGAAGGAATTCGTATATTGTGTTTGTCTGTTGAGCGTGTGTTATTGAATTATTTAGTTCTCATATACAGCGTATCAATTAAAGAATATCATCATCATAACAATGGTGGGTTACAATTTATTTATTCTTTGAATCGTCAGTCTCAGTAAATTGTGTTTCGTTTAAAATGTTCAATGGATGATAATTATAATATACACTGTAATATCTGTTTTTGGTTTTCAGCAGTTCGCTTGTACGATAATGTCACGTACTACACGACTGATAATTACAGCTAGTATGAATCGAAAATATAATATTTTTAATTACAGCGACTTATTCACATATGACGTATGTGTGCACCTATGTAATAATTTTAAGACTCTCAGTACACTATTATTACAATTATATTATTATTTTAACGTCCGGGTCCAAAAATTACATGCACACCGCATATGTTTAACTTGAGAACAGCGTTTATGTAATTTTTATCAGTCTTCATAAAATAAAAATATTAATAACTTAATAATTGTATTATTTGATTATATGTTTTGATAAAGGTAGATAATATACTTGCATCATCATAGAAAAACATAAATAGCTAAACAGTGTGTTTACTGTCGAGGAAATCGGAAGCCTAAAGTATAGTAAATTTATGTTAATACATACTCGTACACAACACGTGTGCTTAGACTTTAAGCACAAAGGACATGAGTATATTTTAACAACACATTAGTAAATACTGATACCGTAAAATTAATCGATTTAATTTTAACACATAATTTTATTTTGGTACCTATGTACTATATTGATGAGGCATCTATAAATTTTTTTACTTGTATAAGCTAATACAAATACTTATATTATGTTTTTTCAGATATATAAACATTTTAAATATTGTATTAATAATGTTTTTCTGTCTGAAATTCGAAAATCATATATTTATATTCACAGTGTCTATTGAATTGCAACTCATATTTTATTATTAGATAATTTTGTTTAATTAGGAATTAGTCATATCTAATATTCTAAATACTTTTATTTCGAATGGCGTTTTATTTAACAGAATATTAATTAATTGGAAAGTTAAAAACACCAATTAAAAATTTAGGGCATTTTTTTAGCGTAATATTTTGCCATATTTTTATTATTAGTAACAAGAAACAATTGGCAAATATTATTATACGAAGCTCAAAATACATTTATTTATTTTTATACAGTTAACTCTAAGCGGATTTTTAATAGCTACAGTATACGTTTAAAAATACTATAAACCCAATAAATATTATTTTGTAAAAATTTAAGTTTACGAATGTATGAGAATATTATAAAATATATTAAAAATAAAGTATATTTAGAAGCCCCAATAACGAAAATAAAGTACAACTAGTATTAAGTAAAACCTTTAAAACTTTTTGAAAATAGTAATTTATAGTATCGTTTTTATAATAAATGTTTTTAATATTCAATAATTTACTAATTCGATTTTACAAAAAACAATTATATAGTATTTCAAAAAATTAAAAATAATTATAACAATTTCTATTTACAAGTATTGTGTTATTCAATAATTATACAGAATCAATTCAAAAATATTTAAGTATAAAATTAAATGATTTAAATTATCTGAAAAAAAGTAGATTATGTAACATATTCTAAATCTATGTCAAGTTATTATTAATATTATAGTACAATGTTATAATACTAATTAGATGACATTCTAATATGCTATTTAGTTTATTAATTGGTTAAATTACTGTAGTAATTTCGATGTCCAATGCAGACCAAATTACTGATGTCTGTGAACTGTGTGTTGTTACACTTAGGTACTAATTATTGTATAAGAGATAGGGTAAAATTATTCAGACATTATTAAAACAGTTTACAATAATATAGTTATTTTTTTTTTATAAAAATTATAAATATTATAGTTATTATAAAATATTTAACATAATACGATAAAGCGGTAAAATTATTTATTAAATAATAAGTACGTCATGTAGAATTCTAATTTTTTTTATGTAATCTGTGTAAATTCTGTGTTTGCGAATAATATTGATTATATAATATATTTCTTAATAATTTCGCAGGATTTTATTGATAATTGAACTATATATTATTACATATATTTATATTTTTTTAACTTAACAAAAATATTGGTCTAATTCAAACGATAATAATGATAAATTTTGATTTTGAGTCGACGGCTGATAATAAAATATTTTTTAGTGTTATTTTCAAAGTACAAGGGATGTACATTTTGGTAATAGAGATTGGTTTTTTAAGTTCGTACTTTTAAATATAGTAAGTTTAATGTATAAACAATGAATAATGATAGTCATAAATTGTTTCTTTTAAAAGGTTTCAACCAGATTTGTGTACTTATAGGCATATTGTATATTGCACCTATACATTTACTTTACAACATAAAATAATTTTGAACTTTTTAAAAAGCTTATTTTTATTTTAATAAATTTTATATGGGCTACATATTTTCAAGAATTAAAATACAAAGTACTTTTTTATCAATAATTGTGTTTATTTTTTTCCCTAAGTTCCAAGTTAAATGTAAGCATTTAACAAAGTTTGATTATAATTTCTTTACAAATTAAACCAATACATTTTTATTAAACGATTTAAGCTAATATTAAAACCACTATTTCTTCGTCTATTTGTCTCAATAAAGAATGGATTATTTTCTTAAACATTTAATGAAACTTTTCTCTAAATATTTTTCTTCTAATTTTAACTATTATTTGCAAACCTCTTTCTGATCTTTTTCTCTATAATACACTTATCTCTATTCTTCCTTCCAAAAGTTTCAATGGTTCTATTACTATAGAAGACCTCTAATCCACTTTCAATTCTTTTAAGACAACTTTTCAAATGGCTTCTAACCTAAAGGAATTTCGGCTAACTTGCTTGTTTGCTGCGATACTTTCTTGTAACTATAACTCCCCATATCCTTTTAGGTACTATTTTTAACCTTGACAAAGGCATATTTCAAGTTATCTGAAAATTATTTCTATTATTTTCATTAGTCTGAACTCTGAAGATATTCCACTTGTTATTACTCAATTATACATCCATTCATAATCCCATGACCACTAAACATTTAACAATGTTAATCATAAATTTATCTTTAATGCTAAACAGTTTTAATTTATGACTATTGAGCCCCTACCATTTCACAACCTGGAGGTAAACAAATATATATTAACGCGATTTGTGGTTTGAAGGAGAAGAGTCTGCCTCTCTTAAACTATTGAGCTTAAGATAAATACTTCATCTCACCAAGTCATAATTTAACTACTGGCGTGTGTGTGTGTGTGTGTGTTGTGTAGGTATGTGTATACTATACAATTATATATTTATGTATTTACTACAATCTATTGCACTAATATTATATTGTAACCAGCAATAGTAAAAATGGGTAGAGTTCAAATTTGATAGAATGAAATACGAAGCAGTGTCAATTCACTTTGACAATTAAACTAGTTTAATAATTTTAATTATTATTTTTAAATATAATTTTTTAATATCTGTTTAGTTTTATACACACACTAATGCGCATAAATCAATAATTTATAATGTTAAGAATTTTAAAATAAAATATGAATAGCCTCTTAATTTTATGATTTCTTAAGTAATATACGACTTTATTACTTTATAAAAACCTTTTTTTAAAGGTATCTAAATAAATTATTATGAAGGTAATAACCATTGTAAAACCCCCACTATATTTGATTTAGAAACATAGTTTCTGATTATGATATTAGGTTCTAGTTCCTAATATTTCAAGGGTGTTTGGATTCTAGAATTGGTTTTTTTTAAATTTAACTTAAATTCTTGATTTGTACCATGCACATATACTCACTAAAGTTGCTGGCGAACGGTTATAGTTTTGTTTTTATTGCCTTAAAATGTTTACAATATTTACTTACATTGAAACTATAAAAAAATAATTATGTATAAATATACAAAATAAAAGATGATCAAGTTTAGACTTTTTAAATTAGATTAAATTGATTTTTTAAGCCACTGTGAACGCTCCTGTGTATCGATGAAATAAATTAAAAATATTTTTAAAATGCGATTTAACTATTTAGTTATAAATTTAGTATTTACTGGATTGGTTATATCACCTCTTATTTGTGTGCCATAAGTTTGGTTTTAAGATGATTAAGTACTGTTAGAACTATTGGAAGACACAGAACAGTTTTATTATCAGATTTTGTAATGATAATTGTGTGATTAAAATTAATCTCCTAATTGAAATAAAATAATTTAAAAAAAAATTAAAAAATAATTTTCTACAATAATCACCAACTAATGGAATAAATGATTAAACATTATAAATGTGTATATGATATGTGAAAATTGTGTCATATCCAACAATTTCAAAATAAAAATATTAATGAGAATATATATATATACATATACATTATTATAGTTAGTTTTAGACGACGCATTATAGAACAAAACAAAACAAATTGTCTTATTTACATATTCAGTTTTATATTTCATAAATATGTCTTAATTTATTAATGTCAAATTAATGGAAGAAAATAGGCGAAAATAACCCCCTCCTTAGAAAAAAATACTTATATATGTATGACAAAATAAAAAGGGAGTAATTAATTTGGTTCAATAAACATTTTATCTGATACATTTTCAAACATATCATTTGGACGAGTTAAAATTAACGGGAAATAAGAACAAACTCGTTCATTAAACAAAATAATTTTTCAAATATTATTAAAATTAAATTTTTTTTTTTTAAATACATTATTATGGCTACATTGAAAATAAAGTGTCTTTCAGTTCATATAAGCTCAACTCAGCAATTTCTAACCAAGCTTGTAGTCAACCACAGAGGATTCTAAGTTTCTATGAAATTCGAAAGGAAATCGCTACGTTTTATATTCATCTCCAAATACTATACGTATGTTAAGATATTCGTAAATTCTAAAAAAATATAAGTAATATATATATATATGCAGATAAAAATGTTCTATTCGTTCAAATGATATCCAAAAATATTAATATCCTATATGTAAAGCTATTATTACATATTTACCTACATACAACGCGCTTATTTGCTGGCAGTGACATATTTTGTCACAGTTAACGCATCACAAAAATGTATAATATATATGCATACGCGAAGCCCCGACGATGGTGGTACATGCGCCATTTTTTTGACTTTGAGGGAGGGGTAGTTTTTCGCAAGAGGTCTCGGGCTCAGTCGCGGCGGGCGTCATTTCGCGCGCCATCGACCCGTTTTCACGAGGAAAGCAGTGCGCCGCCGTCGCGCGTCGTCGCCTAGGCGCGCCCGTGACAATCGCGGGAACAACGTCGGCGACGGCAGATGATATTTTTTAATTTGTTCGTATGGCCCGCCGTACACTAAATATAAATGAGATACACAGGAGGTAAGCGCTTTCTAGACTCGGTAGCTTGGAGGCGGCGGTGGATTTTGGCGGAGGTTTATGCTAACGAGGCCAGGAGCGAGGTGGTGAGGCAGTGAGGTGGTGGTTGCAGTTACGTGAAAAGGGCGTTTAAAGGGGAAACTTTAGTTCTCGCCAACTCTCGAGTATTGTGGAGGGAGGAGGCAGTCGTTACCTCTCGCGGTGTTTCTGTATAGGTGTATGTAGGTTCGACCGTTGCCCTGTATATATAAAAGCGCGCACGCACTTACGACGGTCTGCCACCGTGCAATGCTGAGCCAATCTGCAACCTCCCCCCGTCCCGTTGACGGTCGTTCGAAAGTTATTTCGCTCTTGTACCCCGGAAATCGTGGACGCGGAGGTCAAGTGGTGGGCGGTTAAGTGACTGGTGCATCCTTTGAATGTAGATATACGTGTACCGAGTAATATTATTTATTATATTATACATTATAATAATAGTATAATGCTATTAAATATAAATAATTGATAACAGTCATTATTATCGGCACTGCCATTACGCTAACTGTCGTAGGCGTAACTCTCGAAGTTATCACGATCTGGAACCGACATTTTAAGTGACCCCCCCCCTTCTTTATCACATAACCTTGTTGGGGAGACCGAAGAAAGTTTCAATGAAAAATTTTTTCGAAATGAATGTACTTTTTACAATTATTGTAATCTTATTTTATAATAGCAATACCATGAGCGTTACCTTTTTTTCATTAAATTCGTGCATTCCCTTTTCGGCTAATCAATTTTTTTTTTTTTTTTTTGTAAATAATTTCAAGTTATTTGGCGTGATAGGAATATTTGGTAAAAATGGTTTGCATCTTAAAACAAAAATATTCGATATACAAATAATTATAAGTACCTAAATTTTATGAGGATACGAAAATGTCAATAATAATACGAGTTAAAGCTTTAACAGGCCATGTGTTACCATTGTATCCTATCTAATCTCTCAAATAGTTATGCTACTAATCATTTTTTTAAACTTTGTGCGTTGTATATTGTATACATTGTGCACATAATAATATGGGTACAATTGTTGAAGCCGACACTCGTTATAGGTTAATACATTGATTGTACTGTTGTAGTATTATTAGGAAAATATTTTTCTGTAAGATATGAACGGTGTCGGCAAAAATCCAATACTGCAGATTTGTGCCGCAGGTAAATTCTCGAAAAGATTTTCTAGTGGACGGGGTGAAGAGGTGTTTTTCAACGTTTCCTCTCCCGGCGAGTAAACGCGACGAAACGCCTAGCGGCTTTACACATCTGTGACCCGAAATCCGCCGAAAAATCAATGCCCCGCCGCTCGAGTCACACGTATACTATACATTTATATATAATCGGTGGGTGGACCACAATCCCGCTCCTCGCAGCACTCTCTGCGAACTGCACCAATTTTTGACAACACTCGGCTGTTATCGGCGGACAGCATAACGTTCATATTCCCCCGGACATCTCTGGATTGTGCATTGACAATAAACATGGTCGTTGATAGATGCACAAACCAAATGAAAATAACAATATTATTAATAACAATAAACAAGGATCGCCGTGGATTCAAGTCGGTCGATTTCACATTTATTTTCGTGACAAACCGTTATTTTTCTCGGAGTTGATTAGGACCCGTCGCGAATCATTCCAAACGCGGCATCCTGCTTTCTACGCCTCATTTATGCCCCAGATGTCGCTAGATATTTCGACGGAGGGTTGCTGCCGCTTATTCGTATACCTATAAAATAATATTTGGTATATATTTGAAGTATTAAGCGCATACCAATTACAAACGATCGTCGTCACCTTTTGTGATATGTCTCGATAGGGTTGCGTTTCGATTTTTGGTTGTGTTTAGATTGTTCTTAAGTATTTGTTTTAATTGGTAAGACATCGTGCAATCGAGTTGAAAATGGAAAAAGTTTTGAATTATTTTATGAGTGTGTTTCGGTATTGTGTTTATTGTTTATAGATACCAATTAAATTTTATTTTACCCAATACTTATCGGTATTAATAATGTTCATACATTTTAAGATGTCCATAAAAACATGTTTAAACATTACACTTTATTTATAAATATATTATAATACGAATGATACTTGCGAGCAATAGTATGATGTGTTGCCATTGGCGACATATAAAACTGTGTTATTTTGTAGTTAACAGTTATTCTGGTGTACGACTAGCATTATTTGTTTTTATTATTATTTCGTGCGTGTACAATATTAATATAACGCAAGATGTATTTCTATTGCTGTGCGAGTTGTAAAACAATAGTAGAATTGAAAATATTATTCAGAAATTCAGAATATAATATCGATCAAGTTTTAATTTACGTTAAATTATATTTTATGTATACCTTTAATAGTTAAACCAAATTTGAAACACGAACATTTAAAACAATATCAAACATAAATGAAGGGGTCAATAATTGTATCGTTAAATTTATGTAAACATATTGCCTATTTTTAATATTTAACGGCGTTTTAACGGAGTGATTTAAATACATATTGCCTACTTTACTCCTTTATTTTGACATCATTTCTCATACGAGTTTATACAAATAAATAGTGTTATATTTTTTCATATTATCATAATCAATTCTATTTACAGGAGATCAAATGACAGTTTACATATTTTATAACCATACATATATCATATAGGTACGTAACGCTGTTCTTAAAAATCTTAATAAAAGAAAATTAATTAACTATTTTATCATAACTTATAAAATAATGTAAAAATTAAATATATTGAGTTGTATTTATATTCATATTACAAAGTATATGAAAAATATGTAAATATTTTTAAAGCCGTTCATGTAAAAGATTATAATATTATTCAAACAGATGCCCGAACAAGATATACCATTGTTAGTTAAGTTATATTATTTTATTGTTATATAATTAAACATAGAAATAAAAATATGCATGAATTAAAAATTACCTAAACAACCAAACGGTTAATTGTAGAAATCTTAAAACCCTACAGGATATTGAATAACGATTTTTACAGTAGCTACTTTTCTATGGGTGGTTAATGTCACGCAAAAAGATTTACTATGGCATGTATAAGTATATAACTATGTAAGTCGAGTCAGTTTAAGTGAGTGAATTAAAAATATAATAATATAATAATACGTATTTTATAACCTAAAATGAACAATGATAATTACATTCTTTAAACGATTCTGGACTAAGCTCTGTATGTAATATGCGTATTATACCGTAAATTAAACAGTTTTTGACATTTTTATGTAATTTTCACTGAATTAATGGGCGTTTTACAATCTCTTGCAACACACTCTGCGAAATAGCTTTTACATCCAATTTTATACAACCATATTATTACACACTAATCCGGATTCTAGAACACATTTATTACTCTAAAGAGTTTTTTTTTATTACAATAAAAAACAGAAAATACAAATAATGCAAGACCAATAACTTCAGTTTTTCAGTTTTGTTATACTTATTAGTCATATTACATATAATTACAAAAATAAAATATTAACGAATAAAATAATAACAACAACAACATTATCGTCTCGTGTGTTTAACATTAAGATTTTAATTTTTTGCAATATTATAAAAAATATTTTAAATATTATACTTTTAACATTATTTAATTTATTAGTAACTAATTGATGAGTTACGTAATTGAAACATTATAATATATATTTTTTAGTTGAAGTAGAGTTGTAATATTTTACTGAACATTTTATGAACACGTCGAGAAAGTACTATTTGTTTAGTGAACGTAAACTCAAACATTATTTACATCGATTTATATCAAGATAGAAGGGTGACTAATGACTACAGTGTTTATGACTAAGAGTACATATATATATTTGTACCAATTCCGCTTAGGGTAAAAATTTAGACTGGTATGGGTTATACATATTATTCTTTGTTTAGACATGGCATCTAAATTTCAGAAAGAAGCAAATATTAGTTAGATATATTATTTTTTTACGTTTGAGTAAATTGTATAAATAAAGTTTTACATTAATTCATACTACATTAATGCAGTTGAGGCAAACATTTATAAAATTAATATGCATTTATTATTGATTATATTATTGATGATATTTATGTTACGAAGTAATATTAAATAGTACTTACATAAAAATAATGTACATTAAGATATTTTAAAACATAATTTAATATGTATAGGTGTCTAAATTCAAAAATTAAGCAGAACATTTTGATATACATTAAGCTTGTTTACATTATTATCGATTAAGTATTCAAATAAAGTATATAAAAAGGTTATGGTGAAAGCTAATAAAAATAAACAAATTATGAAGTACCTATACATAGTTAACAATTAAAAAGACGGACACTCTTCGCGTGTAAATAGGCTATTTTATTTTAAACAGGCCACTATATAGGTGGTATAAATAAAAATATATAGCTATATATAATTTTATCGTGATTCAAAATTACGTCATTTTTAAGAGTTTTTCTGATTAAAAATATACGAACAGAACACTATTATTATTAACGTGATGTGGATTTTTCTTGCTTTAACGCATGCTAGTGTTACATTAGCTTTATTTATTATTAATCTATAAGCTACATGGTAATGTATAAACATAATATTATACAAATATAAATACGAAAGAAGCTACTATCTATGTAACTAACTGTATGTTTTAAATTATTGAATATGATATAAGTAAGACTATATTAAAATTATTGTTCTTGAAATAAACAACTTAAATAAAAATAATAACAGATATCATATTAAAAATATTATAATACATTTTGGAATGTCTGTTAAATGAAGACTTTTTTTATTTATGCTTTTTTACAAAAATATAATGTAAGTTTTTTTAAATTTATTTTTATTTAGTTTAATTCGTATAACATTATTTTTATTTGTATATGATTAGGATTTTATAACTTAAAATATATTTAGGTTCAGCTATTTAGATAACTACCTCCTAATCACACTAATAATAGTTTATATAACGTTGTTATATACCCAAATAAAATTTTTGTTTAAGCATAATGATTGAAAAAAAAATGTTTGGCTAAATTAAATATTTTTGAAATCATTAATTAAAACTTGATGACATTTATAGGCATTGTGTAGATATTGAATAGTGCAAAAAAGTATATGTCTTTAAGTTTTACGTGCGTCAGTGTAGAACTTTGAGTTCTGTGGTATTAAAAAAAAAATATAAGCATTGTGACTTACAAAGAAAATATCCATAGTGAATAGCCACTAAAGTAAACTGCAATTGATTCGACAATATGAGTAACTATTTTTCAAAATAATTGTTTGATACTATATTTATGAAACATAAATTATGCAACCGTAATAATATGTTCTTATTAGTTAGTCAACGCTTTTATAGTTTTATGTATATAAAAAAAATTATTCTTAGTCTTGTACATTGACCGCCTTTAATAGTTTTTATTTGCTATGATTTTAATTAAATTCTTTAATAATTTAATTATTATAAAAAAATATTTATGTAATATCGAAACTCGAATATTTTAATATAATCTACTGAATTCAAAAATTATTCGGGTTTGGTGAATTGTGTTTAAAGAAATAAAATTATTATACAATTAAATAAATATTCGACGCTTAAAATTTGTCGTGTATAAATGAATTACAAGTTCAAACCACAATCATTTTATAGAAATTTGATTATTCGTATTATTTGATTAAGCAAAGTATTAAATTAATATCGTTTTTTTGAAAACAAATACATTTATAAAATTAAAAATAATATCCTATAAACAGTACAAACTTAACAGCATATACATGTTTTCTCTCAAAAATCTGAAGTTGATTTATACAAACATAAATTATTGTTAGGACAATAATTGAACAATCTATAGTTGTGGGGCATTTTACTCAAAATTAATTAATCTTTTTTTACACTAAGTTATTCAAATATATAAATTGTATTAACGTTTTAAATGGTATCCCACCCGAAACATAAATAAAAAGAAGGAAAGTTGGTAACCATTCAGCTATATAGTAGGATTCGAGTGTACCTCGTCATTGAGTAGAGATATAGGTTTTAAAAATAAATAATATTTAATTATCAATTTATATAATACGAAATTATATACTTTTATTCAGTTCAAAATAAAACCAAATCGTTAGGTAGGTTAGGGTCAATTTCCGTTTGGATTATGCTCATGGAAAGAATCGGAAATATAAGGGGCTATAAGGTGAGTTACAGTAAAATACAGCTATTATGCCTGTGCACAGATTTTTTAACATTTTTTTTTTTTTTGTAAAATATAGAAACCAAAAAATAAAAAAGTTTATAAGTAATTATTATATTATACTTTTTTATTAAACTTTATATTGTTTATCCATGAAAAAAAAAAAAACTCAGATTCACCACAATATTAGCGTTTAATATACTTAATTAATAATATATGATATTATTATAGTTGCACAACTAATCTGATCAATTGGAAAGTATTTTTAAACGATAAACCGAGAACAGCTATTTTCGAATTTCGATTATTCTCGCGTAGTCATTACGTGTATGCGCATGTTTACATATATATATATAGATAATAATATAGTAACGAATAACAAATTTTCAATTTATTTTCACGCAATATTATCATATGCCGGATAAAAATATACTGTTAGATAGATATATTGAAAATATCCAGAAACACTAAAAATCTCAATCGTGTATTTTTATTTTACTCACATTAGTGAATATGTTTATTTTAGATAATACCGACGTGTAAAAAATTACATATTACACTAGAGTGCTAAAGTTTTATATTTCATCGAATATTTTGGTCTTGCAGATTTGGTACACTACACGCTCCTCCGAGTGACCCTTTTGTCCCAAGACGGCATTATTCGCGCCGATCGATAGGTTATAGCCGTAGTCGACCACAGAGCGCGCTTGTATGAGATGAAACCGCAACACACGGATGCACAGCACACGTAGTCATCATCCGTTTGATTTTAATTTAAAGCCTCTCGATTTTATACGAATTATTTGAAAAAAATAATATACTACAATATTATTATAATATGATAAATGACTAAAAAATATATTATAAACAGTTATATCTGTATTCTATATACCTACATACACCATACTGCAATCACATTCTAGATACAACAAATATATTTTGTGGTGTGCTTGAATTTATGTCTATATATGAGTGTATAAAAATATATTTACATCGTTGGATTCAAACTAAAAGGTGTTAAGAAAATCTGCTTTTTTATACGTAGGTTTAGTTGGTCAATGATTAGTAATTCGAATTCTCAAATGATCTAAGTGCATTATTAAAAAAGTGATTGAAAAGTAAAAGGTTCTAAAAATCAATATAATTATCAAATCTGTTATTTAGTAGTGATCTAAATTTTGAATAGAAGCTTTTGGTTTATAACTATAGTGTTTTATTGATGTTATTTTTAGGAGCTTTAATCTTAAGCTTTGAAGGTGGTAAATTGGACTTAGTTGGATCTACTCGAAAATAAATTTTTTTTTTTTTTTAATAATAATCGAGAAAAACAAAAATAAAATATGTAAAAACGATTAATTAATTAACAAATTCATTTTATTTTATTGTTATAAAT
>NW_020270366.1:3565342-3633281 GCF_002803265.2 Melanaphis sacchari | reverse complement strand
AAATAAAATATGTAAAAACGATTAATTAATTAACAAATTCATTTTATTTTATTGTTATAAATTATAACCCAGAAATAAAATGACTACAAAAATTTTTATTTTTCACAAAATATTTACATTCATTTTCTAGAAGTAATAAAATTTTTAAAATATTTTGGCTCTTTTCGGGGAAAAACGAGCTAACTCATATTATACTGTATATATTATAATATATTATAACGATAATAATATTACAATATATATAATATAAGTATAATGATATGATAATAAATAAAATATATATAATATTATATATATATATATATATATATATCATATTATACGTGGACCGTGCTAGGAAAGGATCCCGTCGGGCAATATTATAATTGGTTATACGAACACACACGCGTGCATAACAGCGCGTGCGCACGCATACACGCACGATTTAAACAATAGTAAAACCCTTTGTGGATGATTTATACCATTGAAAAATTTACATTCCCTTCCCCCTTTTTCTTCTCTTTCTCACTCTCTCACTATAAATATATATATATATTATATAGTTGCTGCTGCAACACTACCGCGTCGAGTCCCTCAATCTAAACATTAACTTCCCCGACAGCACCGCGGCCGTTGCCACCCCCATTGCTCCCTGAACGGAGATCGCATTTCGTACAGCGCTCACGTACATAATATCCTCGTTGCGCGTATATATATATATATGTGTGTGTATGTGTGTGTGTGTGTGTGTGTGTGTGTGTAAAGTTTGAAGTATAAAGGGATGGCGATGAGGCCGGTGTGTACGAATTCTAAAACCCAAAGCAAAGGAATTGCGTCGATTCGCTATATATTATGTCTCGTTGCTTTCTTGTCTCCATCAATAACATTTATTCTATACACATAGTAACTATTTTTGAAAGTTATCACTGATGTAGATATGGACGAAAAGTGATGTTCTATATTTTTAGTTGACATACCTAATTTTAAAATCAAAATATTTTTTGTTTGTGTTCCTAAGACTTGTAGAGATAAAACGCATGAGTTATACGCAGTAAAATATATTTTAATGTTGCGCTATTATTTGTAAGTATTCAAATATGGAAGGTCGGTCGTTACTCGTTTTTAATTTTTATCGAGAAATCGAGAAGCGATTTGAGGAGTACCTATATATCTAATATATAATAATTAAATACGTATTACATATGTATAGTAGATGGAAGGGTGTATACAACTATAGACTAAGTATACTTTGTATAATTACGTATATAATATTATGTACGTAAAAGTGATTAATATAGCAAAAACACTTTGTATCCCGGTATAGGTTGTGTATTTTATACCAATTTCTTATAAAAGTGTATTGCATATACCCTGTAAACAACGATTTTTCAATATCTATACAACAAAACCATTTACTTGAGACGAGCAATATACATACATATGTATATTGTATTTTAAAATTTAAATGCCAATATATATATATATTATATACTACCGAGCGCATATAATATGCACATAAAGAAACTTCCTCATAACGTACAATATAATCTATACGCGTTTTCCCATCTTTCTATGTCATAAAATCACACGAAATATATGTGATATTTAACTATAAACTTGCAGCATCCATGTTTATAAATTGCTGTAGTCATATACCAAATGTTGCATTTGTACGTGTGTTTCAGAAAAATAGCTTTCTACTTTGATATAAAAAAAAAAATTCTTTGAAATTTATATTTTCAAAAGTTAAATATTACCTGTATATGTTATAATATATTATTATTTTTTATAAAATTTATAATGTTACCTATATTAAAACAATATCACAAACACAACGATGTTAGTGCACATTGCACATAGAGAGTATACGCCTATTTTTAATTTTGTTCATAAATGTTTTTATACATTGTATACCTAGAGTATTAATATAATATTATACTGTTGCTTATATAATATTATGGTTAAAAAAATTTGAATCTTTCCGACTAAAAGGATTAGGACTAGAGTATTGGTTTGATTTATGTAACACATGATAAATCATAATACCAATATATTATGGGACATCTGATAATATTCTTTAAATATAACCATGGTTCAATATTTTACACTTTGTACGATTTGTAGGTAGTGTAATACACTTTAAAAATAATTAAAATTATAAGCAACCATCTAAATGAATTCATATATTTTAACATTAAACTTGAATGTTATCATTGCTATCAGAATAAAACAGATAGGTACATTTATAATATATTATATTGTGATAAATTGTAGGTGTAATAAATTATTTAACGCTTTAAAACTTGATAAGAGATGAGATGAAATAAAAAAAAGTTTTGTGGAACTTTTTGGTGTGGACAATAAATAAAAGTGGCATTTCCAAAAAAAAAAAAAAGAAGAAAAATCTGGATATAAAACAACCAATCACTGCAGACTCATTTTAAATTCAATTTCTAAATTATCGATTAAATCAGTTACACTTACTTGACGAACCGTGAATAATAATATTTAGGATACAGATTTAATATTAAATCTTCTTATTACGTATTTCTATTCACCAAATCTTTTAGGTGTATGTATATAATTTCTAAATCGGCTCTAACTCTCTAATATCTCATATGATTTGGCTTCACTCATTTACATAATGTTAACGATTGAACATTGAATAACTACGGTTAACTATAGTTTACCCAACTGCGGTTCAATTTCAAAACAATAGAATCTTCACTCAATCCACTCTATATTATTATTGCAATAAGTAAAAATTCTATTGTTATTTTTCATATTATATTTGTTATTCTATACCTTCGGGGTGATATATATATATATATATATATACAATACCATCTGAATTATCTATTACGAATGCTAGGAGCTAGAGCATATAATATTATGTAAACTGTCAAAACATTTTGGGGTGACAGAAATAAACAAAACAAGAAATAAGTAAAATAACATTTCAACTGAAATGTCGGTAAATATAAAAGACACTAACAGGGCAAAAAAACCTCGTTTATAAAGAAAATATTTTTACAAAAATACCAATGTTCGAATAATCTATATATATTTTTTTTTTATTTTTTTTGCTTCATTAAAATGAAATAAAACAAACTTTACTCCGTTTCGCTCAATAACTTAAAGTGTTATCTAGGAAAACGGATAGTCCATTAGTTGTGTTCAAATTGTTTTATTTTTTTTAAAGATGTGTTGATGTGTGTATAAATATTTTATTGATTTTATTCTTCTATAATATTTTGTATTTCATTCTATATTAATATGTTTCGTGATACCTTGAAAAATATTTCTTAAATCAAAAATATTGTCAAAAATATTTTAAAAGAAAATTTTATCAAATTCAGATGACGAATAATAACAATAGAATAGACATACATTTTGTATAATGTACTATAAGTAAAATTTATAATAAATAACGTTCATTCGATTTTTGCATCTACCTAATTAAACTGTGTATAATATTATAGTTCAATCAAAAAATAAGAACATTCATAATATTATAAAATTAAAATACAAGCTAAATTATAAATAATTTGATATGTTTTCATGAAATAATAAAAGTAGGTAATTAATTTAATAAGTATTACATTTTTAAAAGATAAGTTAAATACAGATTTTATTTAAAGATAATGTAATTATATTGTTTTGATATTTTGAAGACTAAGTTAGTAAGGCAAAATTTTCAGAAATATGAGTATAAAACTAAACGAGTTTGTTAAGATTATTATAAAAAAGAAGTTTCAGGTATGAAAAAGACTAATATTCTGTATGAAAGTAAGCTTATAGTTAAGTCTTCTTTTCTTTTTCATTATAAATATAGACTTTTCTAACGTCTTTATAAAGTATTTTTTTTTTTTTTTGTATTTTACTTCACAGGGATATTTTACTTGAAACGATAAAAAAAGAGCAACATTTATTTAATAAATATTTTTAAGTTTTAACTAAAAAATTTTTTTTTCGTTTTACATCGAACGTTGAACAAGAGTTGAACACTTATATGTTTATTTATGTGTAATTAAAAATATGAACCCTCTTTCAATAAATATTCGTTTTTGTTATAATTTCTTTCAGATTAAATTCTGAACCATGGTTTCGAGTAGATATTTAAACTCAACATGTATTTTTATTTTTATGATTTTTATTTATTTTTTATCTATATAAATTCTACTTAGGATAATTTTTGTAATGTCTGAATGTTCAAAAAATATTTCTATTCTGATTAATAAAATTAAATAAATGATTTAAAAAATGTTTGTACTTAAAAGGTATTATTTATCTACTTGATTTTGAATAAATCTTAAGATTTATAAAATATTTTTAAAAATTAAAGTAATTGTTTAAACTTAATAAATTTTAAGAATATACCTTTATTATAATGTTTATTTTTATAATCGGCATTGTTTCATATATTTACATACGTTTGAATCATTTAAAATACTGTTATGATACTAATTTTTTTCATAAAAAGTGATTTATAAGTGATACACGAATCGTATGTAAATTTTAATTATTATAAAAATAAAAATAAACTTGTATTAAAAAAATGCAGTAAAGTGGATACTGCTTTATTGTACCTATATTGGGTGTGGTGTGGATCACTATGATAGATGTGTTAAATTTTAATTTAAGGATTCATTATATATGAAAAATGATTCTGAGTAGAAATAGTCTATCTACCTATATTACCAATTATATTCAATGACATGTTTTTTAATATGATATGTATGAAAGTAATTTATTTTACTTTTCATATTACAGTAGGTGAATATAATGTTTTCAGAAAATATTTCATTTATAGTAGTATTAGTATTTAATTATTAAAATATATATTTTTACCATATTATATCAACTAAAATAATTCAAAATTAAATAACATCTTTCTGTAACTACCGTAAAATAGTATAAATAGTTAATATTTAAAGATAAATTAAAAATGTCATTGCACCTAGTAATTTTATTAAATTCATAATATTATATACGTAAAAGTTGCAAAATCCCACGAATAATGTTTTTAAATTATAACAAAATAATTTACAAAATTTTATTATTTTAATAAGTAAATTTCTTCCAAATTTAAACTTAAAATACTTATAAAAATAAATGTCTGTGTATATTTTTTAGATTTTATGGTTTCAGTATTAACTACTTATGAGAAATCATCTATTTAATTTTAAAACTAAGATCAACAGCGAAAAGTTTTTATGAATTTTTAACTACAAAGAAGTTTACATTTTTTTGCGATTTTGACAATTTTCGTCATAATTCTAACTTCATATGTGTTTATGTAGAAACAAATATTTAATTTTCAAGAAGTTTGACCCGATAAATATTTATTTTTTTTTTTAATTTATTAAAAAAAATTAAAAATAAGCATGTCTAAAAATAATTCAAAATAATTTTTAAAAAAATGTTAAAAATTGTTTTATACAAAGAAAATAATAATTTAAACAATTAATCTTTTGTGAAAATTTTAGATAGATATGACAAAAAACAAAAATCTTTTGGTAGTAATACTATTACTTTATTCGGGTAACTATCTAATGTTGTAAAGATTTGTACTTCAAAAGCTCTTAAAAATTAATTTGACTAAAAGTTTTTTTTTTTTTCAATAAAGGTTGTACGACTTATAAAGAACCTTGTACCAAATTTTAAAATCTTAGGTATTAACAAAAAATTTTTATAAATTTTCTAACTCTAAAATAATTAGTGTTTTTCAAGGTTTTCATACATTTTTTCAAAATATTAAATTTAAATGCTCATAAAAATATTGTGACTATATATTTTTGATATTTTTTACTGGAAAATTAACTATTTATTAGGAACCTTATGTTAAAATATGTTCAAGCATTTTCATTTATTCATTAATCACTCCACTCAGAATCTAAAAAATTAAATATAATACAGAATATTTTAATTTTAACAATTAAGTTTAAAAATAACCAAAGTATAAGCAAAGGTAAGTCAGTGAGTACTGCTCTATTATACAGTAGATATCGAATGAATCATCACATAACTTGTATTATATACAAAAAACGATTTAGAATGGACAGTTTGTCAGCTTATATAAGTATATCAAGTATATTCCATAATATCTTTTTTAATATCATTATAATTTTTATTTATTTTACTATTAGTAGTATGGTAGGTTAATTTAATTTTTATCAAAACATTACATTATTATATTATTACAAAAGTATATACTTTATACTTAGACCATATTAGATATTATTTTTATTCACTTTTGAGTCAACACCAATTTGTAATAAAACAGTTTTAATAATAAGTTCATTCTATAAATAGTTAATAGCTAATAAATCTATATTTTTAAAAATGTTAACGCGTACAATAAAAATTCATAGTATACGTAAAATTTTTAAGTCCCAAGAATAATGTTTTAATTATAACAAAATATCTTCTAGCTCCATTATTTCTTAAAACTCAAACTAAAAAAATAGTATGCCAATTTAATTTAATATTTTTAAATTATTAGTAATAAATAACATATATTAAATGCCCTCATATCAGATTTTCAAGGTTTTTGAGTGAGCTATAATTTTTATCGATAATAATAGAAGAATTTTAAAAAATAACTCAAAACGAGTTAAATTATTTTTTAAATGTTATAAAACATTTTATTTTCAGTTATTCGTTTATTAGTTAACACAACAAAATCGGTTTTGTTGAAAACAGGTTTCGTGGAAAAATACTTTTTTTATAAATTTTTTGTTTATTTTTTTAAAAAATATTTTAATTATTTTGAAAATACTGAGAAGCTTTAATTTTGACCCGTTCATAGATCCATTCTGCTATTAAAAACCACTCTCAATGTTGAAGATCACAACATCTTTTCAATTCTTGTATACATACACAAAAATTTAATAAAAATAAAATATAAAAATACATTCACATTATTGTAAGATCAATACATGCATCGTTTCGCTCAGAATCTAAAAAGGTAAAACGTATAAGCCACTCTACTGTACAGTAGTATTTAAGTGTACCTCATAATTTATAATAAGTTATTGTAAATTGTAATGTATTAAATTTTAATTTGATAATAATAATTAGTAATTACATATAAAAAATAATTTTAATCGAAAAACATCGTTTTTCTATATTACTATTAAAGGATTTTTATTTTATTAGAAGTAAAAAAATAAAATGAATGAATTAAAAAAAAAAAAATTTCATTTCAAAATATCTTTACATGCGTAAAATATAGTGATAATATATGCATTAATAGTTTCACTTGTTTCAAGTACTTACGAACAATATTTTTAAACTAAGCTAGAATAATTTAATGCGTTATTTTAGCTGAATTAAATGTTTAATTTCATCGAAATGTAAACTTAAAATGTCTATAAACAAAATTGTGCCAACGAAATATTAGATTTATGGATTTCAGTAAAACCTTGTATATTTATTATTTGTATTTTATTTTCAAGTCTTATTGTAATATAAAATAATTTGCTCAGTTCTGAATTTTAAAAAAAATTGTTATTACCCCGTATATTTTACATTTTATTTTTGATAAATAATTTATATAAATATAAATATTATATTATATATATACTTAATACGTTTTTTAATATATTAAAATAGTTATTAAAAGTATTTAAAACTAATAAATATTAGTTTATTTATTATTAGAATATTTTAACCCTGATCATTTCATATACGTAACACACACGTCATATATTAAAGATTCCCATGTTGTACAATAGTCTCCAATTGCAATTTTCACGCCAATCAAATGCAGTTTTCCACTAACGTAGTTGTACATTGAAATCGTTTCTAAAGCCATTATATCACACATTATAATATGTTGTATAATTAAATACCACATTAGTCAACACCGTCATCAATCTAATATTATCCTCTTCTTAGCGGTTGTTCTGCATTATTCTTGTTAAAATATAATATTTAAGTATTGAATTTATTAGTCTAATAATTTTTATTTATACAGCCACGTCTACCATATTTTTATAATAATCAAAATATAAAATTAAACACACTTTAATGTACATAATATATTGAACTATATTTGTAAAAAGCATCAGAATAAAGAACAGAAGTATGAAAGAAAAAACACCATAATATAATACATGAAACGATCTTATACAACTTTGCAGAGTACATCACGGTGGCATTAAAGGTCGCTTTCAAGTTCTTGATTACATCAAGGCAATTAGCAAGCCCACAAAAAACAACACAAAGGCAAAGACTACGTGTATAATACATATATGAAATTTCCTTTTTTTTTTTAACACCCGTTACCGTGGATGAGGACGATGCCCGAGATAAACTCACTCTCAAAAATACTACTACCCGTCCACCACCACAACGACACCAAATTTCATTACCACCCACCCACCTATCTATATCGTAGTCGTTGCCGAGAGCTCCATGTATATATATATATATATGTATAAACATTATATATACATAGTAAAGTTTGTGTGTGTCTGTTTAGGGGAGCGGCTACAGCAGAGAGTGGAAGAGGGTTGAAAAGAGCAGATCGTGTGCGCAAGGGGTTCGAGTATAGAATATACGCAGCAGTTGGCTTGAGAGAGGTAGGAAGTATGGGCGGAAGGAGAAAGGGAATAGGATGAGAAGGAGAAGAAGTATAGTGGTAGTATACGAGGAGGAGGAGAAGTGGAGGAGGAGGAGGAGGAGGAGAAGAAGAAGAAGTAATTTACGAGCTTTGCATAAATACACGCGCGAGGAGGGTCAGATGATCGCATCGGCGGAGTGGTCGAGCAGAGCGCATTGTGTCGGTTAGGGGGTGAGCGACCGAGCATTTGGCGGTGCGTGGCGGCTGAGCCGGTAGTAGCGGTGGTTAGCTGCTGAGCAAGACGAAGTATGTAGTGGACGAAATACGGCAAAGACCGCGGCGTCGACGAGGGTTATTTGGCGGGGTGAAATTCGGAGGGATGATTTCGGAAGGGTCGCCGATCGCAGGAAGATGTGTACAGTGGGAGTCTGCGTATGACCCCTGCGCGTAGCCACCAGGCAGCGCACTGGTCGAAAATTGTCCTACCTCCACGCACGTCCTGCGTCCGAGAAAAGGGCGCGCCGTTGCCCCGATCGATACAGCCCGACGAGCCGGGACCACCGAGCAACCCCGAAAAACCAACGCCCGACGTGCGATACTTCGACGACAGACTCTAGGCAGACAACACGGCTGTTCACTCACTTCATTCTGGTCAGCGGCAGCCAGCGAGCTGGTCCTCTCTCGCACTGTTGTTGTCGCCTCCAGTGATGACTCACTCACCGAGCAGTACACTCCACTGCTGCTACTGTCCGGTCGTACTACGCGACTGTATGGTAAGCATGAACACTTTTCAGACATTTTATTTTATTTTAATGATTTAAATAATATTTTTATTTGTTTATATCTGTTTATTTTTTCTCAATACGTTTACATAACTTAACGTTTTACTATATTTTTTTTTGTGATAATACATTATTATATATAATATTGTACACTATTACGTACATAGTTTATTTTTATAGTAATAATATAATATATTGCACATTATTACTTATATAGTATTTAAACATCAAGAAGAAAAATATTCTCAGAATTATATTTTAATTTTTAATTTTTTATACTTTTAACTTAATTAAAATCTAATATTTTTTTCAATATTTATAATTTCACATATATAAAATAAAATAACTTAAATTAAATATAAAATATACTTGTAGAATATGCATATTACATATACTCAATATTGTTGTAATTTTATGAATCGGGTGCAGATGGTTATTATAATAGTTATATGTATATATATATATATATATATATAGTTATAGTATACAGTTTATATATATATGCCTTAATACCCATGTACACAATGAGGGTTTGATCATTTTTTTTTTTTTTTTTTTATATTCAAATACTTTATTATACATAACGGAAACCGGGTGGCGGTTAATAAACGTACGGATCGCGTGCGTTCACGGAGATTAGGCGCGTCGCGAGAGAAGGGCTGCAGCTAGGGCGGTCAGCAGCTTGGTCATGGCAAGTGGGTGGGTGGTGGGATCGCGTTGGGTGGTGGTAGGGGAGTACACTCGCCCGGCGCTGAGTAATTTGCATTCAGCGGCGCTCGTGCCCAACGTCGCCGCCGTCGACGCCAACGCCTCACAACACCTCCGTTCCTCATCATCATAGAGTATTGATCGCGAATGCACGATTCACCCTTTTCGGTGGCGGCGGAGAGGAGTGCGGGGGCGTAGGGGTGTGTCGCGTATATAATATATTATACTTGCGCGTGTGTCGTGTTTTTTGTTTTTATTTCTCTATAAACGATTTATCGTTGCGAGAGAAAGTAAGCGAGTGGTAATTGTCGTCGTTGTCGTTGTCGTTATGTGAGAGAAAAATAAAAATAATAATACTAGAAAACGAGATTAAAAAAAAAAAAAATTGCGGACCCCTCTGAATGTACGCGGCGACCCTTTTTATTTTGCGTGTGTAATGCAGAGTGAAGGGAGAGAGTTCGTTGACACATCGCGGTCATGTGTAAAAAGGGGACGATAGCGATGACTAACACGATGAAATCACGGATAGACAGCACAGAGTTGTTGTGCGAATACCATACGCGTGCGCAAAATATTTATATACGATATACGATTTAAATTAACTGCCGTTGATCTTTTACTTTTTTTCCGAAATAGTTTCTATTTCATTTTATTTCATTTTTATGTTATGATTTATCTTCACACAATATAGTCAACTTTTTTGTTTTTATATACTGTTTCAGAGTATCACTCGGTCGTGTGGTCACTGTATAAAGGGCCACCAATGTTCATCAGCACACGACGGTTTGGAAATCGTCCGTCTTCGGTGTAGTGATGCTCTACATCTACCCTGTAGATCCGAATTTGTTTGAAAAACGGCGACAAATTCGGTTCTAGAGAGGTTTGTGTGGTGCATATTCCTTACGACCAGAATTTTTATCCTCCATGTGTGGTGACCCCGACGGCAGTTTATTTTTTAAATATATATACATACGTAGTATACATTTGTACCTATTATTATCATATATTTTAAATACATTTATATTTATAAATATTGATCCTCAACAGAAAATAAATTACATTGTGTACTTTTTTTTATAACTAAAATGTACAAACAGTTATTATATACACATATATTTCAACTTTAATTTCAAACATTGTAAGAAATTATTATTACCAAGTTGTTCTACTATTTTTATGGAAAACCATTTTAACGATAATGTTTTAAATACTTCTATGTTGTAGTACCTGTAAGAAAAAATGATTTGAATTGTATTATTAAACTGTTATATGTATGGATATTTATTATAAGAGATAATGTATTATACAATCAATTGTTTTGTTGAGTTATATTTGAATTTATATTTATTTTATTCGGTATTTATTCATATTTTACATTTATATAATTATATATCATAACAAATGTTATTTTTATTTTTGGGTGCTTTTCATGAGGTGAGCAGTGATTAATATACATGCCACTTGATGAAAAATATCCTAAAATGGAAGTTAGTATTATTATACATTATATTTATTTACAGGTTAAAATATAACTTTTTTTTAATGATATAAATAATATGATTAATTATAAGGTATTGTAAAGTGTTAAATGTATTTATAGATATCCTATTCGGTATTTACTAATTTACTTATATTTTATATTAGGTAGTATAATTACTACATAATTAATTTTATACCATAATATTTCTTTTATTTTTGGGTAATTTTTATTTGGTTAACAATGATTAAAAAAAATACTTGCAACTTGATGAAAAATATCCTAAAATGAAAGTTATTATTATAGGTACCAATAAAAATTATATGTATAATAACTATTCATTATAAGTTATAACTAATAAGAAACAAATTATATTTTATAATATAATTTTTTGAATAAGATAAATTTGTTTAATCATAAGGTTTTTATAATGCAATACTTGAATTTATTATTATCCCATTTAGTATTTACTCGCTTCAAATTTTGCCCTGATTTACCTTCTTTTTTTAAAACTTACTATTTAAATATGAATAATTAAGCTAAAAAGACACTCATACATGAAAAATTGTATTTTAAGTATGCTAATAATATGCAGTCCGCTAGTGATTTTTAAAATATACTTAAATACTTAACTTAATTAAATTGTTTTTCTTCAATAAGTATTAAATGTATTGAATACAATACTTACAAAATTAAGATATATAATTACGATGTATTTACTTGTAAATTATAAAAACTTCCACGTAATATATATTAAAACAAGTAATAGCAACAATATTAATATAAAAGATGATTCATTAAGCACGCTTACCTCTAATTTTTCATCTAATTTTATAAATTCATACAAATTCTAATTTTTTTGAATTTTTAATTACATATACTGAACAAAGATCTATTTTAAAATTCGAACGATTTTTCAGTTTTTTAATAATATTAACTTGTTTATATTAAGAGTTAAAGTTTTTAAATATGGTTTACAAAAAATAAAAATCGAGACTTTGTGTGACTGCAATCACTGATTAGTGCTACACTTGAGCACCGTCAGGCGTTGTTAGCCAGGTTTATCAGATAAAGCTTATATTCTACATAAAACAACACATAACTCAAAATTCTATCATAACAAAAAACAAAAACCTACAGCTAATGGCCATAGCTACCAAGATTAAAGTTTCAAATATATATAATAGATGTAATATCAGATCTAGTATTTGTTATACTTTAGCCATTAGCCATTTAAAAAAAATTATAAATATTGAATGATAAATATAAATTACTGACAATTTTAAAATTACCATTGATATCCCCATTTCTATTTCAAACCCATTATCAAGGACCTAATATCCTTCGTATACTAAGTTAAATAAGTTTTATTTTAATTTAAAATATTTTGATTTTAATAATTCAGTGTTTACAAATAAATTATCCGCTACAACATTAACTGTTTAAAAGAGGGTTTGTACCATATGATACTCTTTAAGTATACAATATTAAATCTCAAGAATTTGAAAATATGGTTAATGGCCTTTAAGTATAACGAATTACCGTAAATACTTGAAATTTTCAAGTAAGTAGGTACTTACCAGTCATTAAAAAAAAAAAATATTTTTTTCATTACCAATAGTAGTTTCCTCTTTACTAACATTTTTATTGTTTTGAATGTCAATGTATATTTTTAATTTCATATTCGAATGCTCAATATTTTTCTGAGTATTTCATCATATACTCGTACATAGTTACAAATCATTAGTATTAGTCATATCTATAACTTTATAAGTTTTTGTTTAAAGTGTAGTTGAGTAGATAACGGAATGAAAAAGCACAATAGTGTATTCTACAAAATATTTTCACTAATTCGTACATATTATCTTTAAATACTTATACTTTTAGTCAGTTTTTAATTATTGTGTATTGATATTTGTATGCCTTTAAAAAATATTTTATTTTAAGTATGAAATAAAAAATGTATGATGAATAAAAAAGAAAAAAAAGCTTAACAAAAGATAATAATTTAAAAACCCGTTAAGCTGGTAAATGCTCTACTGCACTGAAAGTATTAAACTTTTTGTTGAATAGGCGGTTAAATTTGACTTCAATAAATCATTATTTACAATAAAAACGATTTTGGGCAAAGACCTTAAGTGTTCGCGTCTCTTTGACGCACGATATACAACTGATAAAATATTATCCCTAAAAATAAAAAAAATAAGCCACTAAATAAATGCTTATATATCATTATTTTAAACATATTTATGATTAACAATATTATTGTTACTACTTCTTATTGGAAAACATTAGATTTTTTAATAAATATTTTTATGTCAAAATATTAAAACATATTTTTATAAAGGCGCGTTTATTAAAAAGAATATACTTGCATAGTTCTTGTCGTACAATTAATCCGGAAATATATATCGTGATTATATACATATATTTTATTTTTAATTCTTCTAAAAAGTGTTATTTTGGGATTACTAGTCAGTAGTCATATTATATGCTCATCAAAATAAAAATGTCTGCTCCAAGCCTGTAAACTGTAAGATATATGATGCAAGCGCACACTTCGTATAATATCCTATTTTCAGAACTATGGCAAAAACAGGTAAAATTTTGATAACCAAGATTATTAAATAAATATTTAAAAATAATATAAACATTTTAACAATTTTTTTGTAATGTGGTTGGTGGAACCTTATTACGATATTAATTATCCAAGAAGAATTTCCATTCCTTTTGGATAAATTTTCCGCTGCTGGGGGTTTGAGCACTTGTGCAACAATTTTTTTACACGTTTAGTTTATATATCTAAAATAATAATTAATTTAATTCAAATAATAAAATGAATAACATGATGATGGCTGTTAATAATTGTGTAGGATATAAGTATTTGAGTTCGCTCGTATTGATGATGAATGTTGAAATCAACTAATGTATGTCACTTTAATATTAAATAATAATTAACACAGAGTAAAAAGTTTCGAGTTGTGTATTTTTGTGTTGGTCAATTATATAATGTATATCAATATGAATGTATCATGTTTAATATTTATACATATATAGGTAATAACATATGTTACAGTTCCTCCCTCCCAAGATTATTTAAAAAACACTATGAATTTTAAATTTTAACCTCCCAAAAGTACTAACCAAAGTATAGTATATCTAATGTTATACGAAAAACTTTCCTTGGATTTGATGATTAGAATATTTTTTCTATTAGAAAAACTACCTTCAGATATAAAAATAAAAAAGCATAGATCACTATAAAATCAATAAATATTTTTCGATTTCTTTAGAAACTTAAATATTTTTTTTTTTCAAAAATATTAAAATAATTTAATTATTATAAACTATATTAAAAAAAAAAAATATTTCTAAAAATATTCATACTATTCAAGAAAATGAGCGTTAATCTTTAAAATAGTATCCCTATATTATTATTACTTGAAATGGCAGAGAGGCTTTTTAAAAAACAAAAATGTATAATAACATTTAGCCAATATCCATGTAGATAAAACTAATATATTATCTCTACATGTACCGCTATTTGATACAAACTATCTGTATCAACACCTGTAAAAATTAATCAAGTAGTTTGTGAATAACGTTATCGACGCGTTGTCTAAAATTGATCAAAATTAAATTTAAAACAAGTTCTTTAAATTTTAAATTGATTATGGATATATCATAAAAAGTTAAATAATATTTTTCAGATATTTAATGACATAGTAAGAATGAATCATAAATTCATAAACTTATTCCATATGATACAGTTTATCCAACGAGGTGATTCTTTAAACCGTCACAACAACAACACTAATATCAAATTCATCAATTTTCAATTAAAGTAAAAAAAAAAAAAAATCATATTTGTAAGAACATTTGAATTTAGAAAACATTTTAAAAGTAATAATACTTGTAGTAGTAGTTCTTGGCATTAAGCATAAGTACCGTTATTGGTAAAATAATTGTTAATGTAATTATATGAAACAATTAAAATGTGAGAAAAGTTCCTAACTAAACCTGAAACTAACTCGTAGACACCAAATTTCAAAAAAAGATAAGTACCGAACTGATAAAATATTGTTTTCGATCTGTTTTACTCTTAAATTTTAGTAAAATCGCTTAAATGGCTAAATTGAATCTCTTTAATATATTTTACAATTGTATTTTCATACAGCAGCATAATTTTTTATAGTTACACTTATTGTATTATGAACTAATTCACTACGCCACTATCATAGAATACTCATAAGTAAATCACGCAAGGTCTAAAATCGATTAGCATATTTTGTGGAATATTATGCGTGACTGTAATATACGTACATATTTATATAATATAGGTATATAATTATTTAATATTTATGTAGGTACTTTGTTTTAATAAGAAACTCTTTTATAGTATGCATATCACAATTTAAAATTTTTAATTTATGATGATTATAACAATTTAATCAATATCATTCTAATATTTTACAATAGTTTTATTATATTGGTACCTAAAGATTTTTTAGTAAGTATTTATATTTTTTATAATATGCGTCCTATGCCTATCACAGCTAATATAAAACACTATAATGTACGTAATTTGGAAATTATTTATTTTATTGTCACGATTTTGACCAAAACGACATCATAACATAGGTACGTCCAGAGGCATGCCCTTTGCAAATGTGAGCAAGTTAATGAAAATAATTAACTCAAATTAAGTCAAGTTAAAAGAACACAAGATCGCTATGTTATTAAAATTTAACCGTTAACAAGCTATACATTTAACTCCATAAGTTAAAATGTAATATAGAAAATAATATTATTAACTCAGTTTAAAAAAAGTTAATTTTTTTTTTTTTAATTAGTATATAAATCATATGAATGACTATGCTTTTATAATTTACTAAATTATAAAAAATAATTTTATTGAACTTTTATCATAATGTACATTGTGCAGTGTAAATAATCTTATACATTACATGATATACTATTTATTACTTTAAACTATGCTCATCTAAAATTAATAATTTAACAAATATTATTTTTTTTTATAATATAGCAATTGAAGGTCATATAATTTTAAAGCAATACAATTTATAATTTATAATTTTATTAAAAAAATGTTTAATATCAACTGCAAAAAGCTAAGTTATTTTAGTTGTCATTAAGTTCATAAATTAATTAAAAAATAAACTAACTAGTTAAGCTAAAAAGTTAAAACAAATTAACTTTTTAATAGGTAATGCCCACCTTAGATTTCGTGATAATATTATGTAAATATGCAAATGGTAATTTGTTTTTAAGCTTCGAATTCCAATTTTCCAACTTAATAACAACAACTTTGGATTGAAATTAGTTATTTTAACTATTTTATTATTTTTTATTTTTCATAAAATAATTTTTGGAATAATGGCACCAAAAAAGAGTACTAGTTCATATGTATTTTGTTTGAATTCTCTATACAAAAACAAAAGCATCTCTTTATACTCATAAGTTATAAATCTATCAAGCCAAATCAGTTCATACAACTTTCACTCTTAAACAAGCAATGTCCGGCAGTAACTCTTTATAATATCCAAGTTCCTTCATTTCCTATGATTAAATATCTTGGACTAACGCTCGACAGCCATCTGACCTAGGCACATTATATTAAAACTAAAATAATGTAGCTAAATATTAGGCTATACGTGCATAAGACACTCCTTATTAACAATAAACACACCTACTTAAACATTAAAATACTCATGTTCAAAATCCTATTATAATCTATTTGGACTTATTGACAATTTATTTTAAATACCTTATAGTATAAATTAATAATAATTACTTTAGTCAATTTATTAAAACTTAAATTTATTGAATTTATAATACGTTGAAATCTGTATAATATATTAAAATAAAATAGATTATTAATAATGAAATATGAATAAATAAGTTGAGATAAATATTCGACTAGTTACTACAGCATGCACAGCAACTGGCGACTCGTCGTTAACATATAAATTATTAACGATATGTGTAATCTATAGGCCATGGCTTTATCCATTGTATATGATCTAATTAGTTACCACGGACTTAGAATAATAATAGTTATTATCACCAATATTAAATAATACAGATTACATAGTGATAATGAGAAACTGATACCTAATCAATAAATCAATTGTTACGAGTATAAAAGAACTATAAAATTGGGAAATACAATAACTACAAGTAGGTATATGTAAATAGTAAATACATATTATATATTTGTCAAGTATCCATGGGAGGCGGGGGGCTTAAACCCCCAAAACTCTTCCCCTGAAAACCTCCATGGGTACGTCAATATTATTATAACACTGTAATCTATCACAAAAAGATCCATAAGATTTATGAATTTATAACTTCATCGGGTTTATACAATATTTATTTGTTACCAAGTATAACTAAAGCGTTTTTAATCCATCGTTAAGTATATTGTTTTATACCAATTGCATCTTACGTTATAACAAAAGTCTCTAATTACTATTCAGTATTCACTAATCACTATAGTTTAGTGAAAGACAAAGAAGGTATACATGATATAAACACACTATACTGCAGGTCAAATATACATATTTGTATATTTATATATATATATTTGCAATGTCCTACACGAAAACGTTGTTTTATTTTCTATTTACTCCACTTGAGTTGCGTGTTTTTCATCACTATTATATCTTATTTATCATTATTATGTTTAATATTATCCATATTATAATAATAAAATATTATCATTACGATTCTCTGTTATTTCATAGACAACAATATCTAACGTAGTTAGTTTATAAAAATGATTAGGATACAATAAAAATTATAATTATATTCAAGGTGGATATATATAAATAAATATATATATATTTATATAAATATATAAATTAATTATATTATTATAACATTTTGCTTACGAGTATTTTCCCTGCCGATATGAGTTGAAAAGTGTATCTATGTGTTCACAATATTATGTGTTTAATGTTTATGTGAAAATGTTGATGTGCAGACATAAGCGTGCGTCCGGGGCTAGCCGGTCAAGCCCTAGCTCGATCGAAATATTTTTAGGGGCATAATAAAATTCCGACCAGATACTAATACTAACAATGAATTAATACATTTGTGGCTAGTTTATATGAAAGCAAATAATTACATAAAACTATTTAATGGATTTTTCACTGTACTGAAATTATACAGTGTAATACCATATACCAGTAACAAGTTGTTCCTGCCAACTGGTATTATTATATTATTACATTATTAAGTTTATATAATATAATATTATAATATTTGTATACAGTTTTTTATTGATCAAACCAAATTTTTAATTTTGAGTATTGTGTTTTCTTTTTTTATGCTTGATTGTATTTAAATCATTTTATTTTTAACTTCAAAAATATATTATGTCTAGAAATTAGCATATTAATGTTTTATGCATATACAACTTGATTCTATTTACACTGTTTTTAATTTAAAATTAAAATTAACATTAATTTGTTAAGAAAAAAATAAAATAGAGGCACTGTCCAAGTATTGGGACATTAGTTATTTAAGGTTCGACCGGAAATTGAAATCTGCGTACGCCTATATTTGCAGAGATATTGGTATGAAATTTCGGCAGCGAGTTTTACAGTGCATGTAAAATGTCAAAAACCCCTTTGAATTACTTTATTAATTTAAAAAAAGGAATAGGACATAACGGATACATATTTTTGATAATCTTACATAATATTATTTTAAATCGATATACCGAATTAAATTTATATACTCGTATTATTATTATTAATTTATACTTTATTTTTAATTCACTGCACTTCAACTGTTTGAACGACAGATTTTTTTTATTCTTTTTATAAACAAAAATTAGGAAATTAGGTAATCACTCTGTTGTACATAATATGGTATTTCGGAGTGTGAAGTACATAGTAGTTGCCCTCCTTTGTTTACTAAAATATCAAATGTAGCGCAATAAAAAATTCTATCGTTCATAGAAAATGCTAATATAAACATTAGTCCAAAGCTAACTGTTCAAAAAAAAAAATTCAAAAACATTCATGTTTTTCAACATAATATATTTAGTGTTCACTAATAAAATAATCACCCTGTATCATGAATAATCAAAAAAGCATGTGAGTGCCCGTGTTTGTATACGTTGTTAAGTATAATGATTGTAAGAATAGATACGACTCAGCTGTATCACCACGCGTGCCGATTTTCACGCACGCGAGCGTAGGTGGCCTAGGTACAAGTCACCGCCAGACTTTAGTCGCGATGTTATTTTCCGGTGCAGCTGTCAGGTCGGTGCGTGTAGCGTATATCACCGGTATACATATACGATCGGCTGATATATAGTCACATAGGTATATCATAATTATATACACTGTAATAAAATAATGCAAAATATGTATATTTCAACGGATCTTAGACCTCTCCCCCCCCCCCCCCCCCAAAAAAAAAAAAAAAATAATAAAATATTTATACATCAATCAAGATAAATAGAACTTTAATCTCATATACGTATAATATCAATTCAAAAAGAAACAATAATAATATAACTGTTATGTAATATGATACTATAGAACTATAACTGCTGACCGAATATAATATTCACACACAATTAACTATAAGGCCTTTTGCCAATACTCACCATGTAAGAATACCAGTCCGTTTAACACATTAGACATCAACACATCGCTGACTATCGAACTCCGCAAGAATACGATATAGCCACTTACTATTGTAAAACTCGAAACTCAAATATATTTAAGTATTAATAATTATGAGTATTTAGTAGTCAATATAATAATAATAATAACTGTCCTTGAGTTCTGTTTATTTAAATATATTTTAGGTCCTTTATCTTTATCTACCCCCGGCTACGGTAAAGGTTTAACGACTTTCACTATGGATATCTTATATTTAACTGGTCATCACCCCGACCACGTTACAACAATATATTGCACGGTAAAATTCTCAACGCTACACGCACACATTCAACGCAAATGACAACTATTATTAACTTAAAAAGACATCAGACAATTTGTGATTTTTATTTATTGAATGTTCTGTAGAGTATATTTATGTTTTATTGTCCGGTTTTTACTATAAAAAATCTAGAAACAAGTTTTGAATACTTTCATTAGCATTAATAAAAGAAAACTTAAGTAAAAATAATGATTTTTTTTTTATCTACTTAAAAATTATTAGTAAGAACTTAAAAAATATTACTGAATTATTTAAATTTAATTTATTTAACTTTTTTGCAAAATGAAAAATAATTAAGTCGTTTATATTTTTGTAAAGCTACAAAATATGTAACCGCTCGGCTGTAAAATAGGTATCGAATGTATCTCGTCATTTAGTCGACATCGAATGAAAGTGTTAAATTTTGATTCAATGATAAATACCTAATTATAAATGATGAAAAACTGTTTTGAGTGACTACTATATTCAAAGTCACCAAATAGTACCTAATTTTAAAAATATTATTAAAAAATAAATTAAAGCATATTAAAATTAATACATTTTTCACATTGCTAAGAATTTAAAAGGTTAAATTTTATTTGTAAAAAAAATTAATATCATTTACCACTTGAATGGTATAAAAAGTAACAGTTTTTGAATATAAGGTCTTTATATTCTTTGTAAGTACTTAAAAATTCTAAAACTTAAAATTGAAATAAATTTTGGAAAAATAGAAGGGGTCTGCTTAATTAATTTGTCTGTATAATTTATTACTGATACCTGCGCTTAAATAATATAGATCATAATCGATAGTAGATCCTCTTGGCAGGAAGGGGAATAAGAGGAAATATTAACAATATTTTGTCTACGTCTTTAGAAAAGTAATACCATTAGAAACAAAGTTTTTTTTTTTTTTAATTAAATCCTTTATATTTTATTAATAATTTTTAAATTATTAAAATAATTACAAGAATTTAAAAAAATGTAAAATGTATTAATGTCTTGTCTTTATTATTATTGTACATATTTTAAAACTTCAGGCGTCAATCAACTGGCTTCAATGTTTTGAAACTTTTAATAATTTCTGTCATGCTAGTTTCTGTTTTATGAATATAGTAAAAACTCAAAAGGTTAACTAAACGTTCTAGCAACTTAGAACTTTTAAGTTAAGTTTTTATTATGCTTAATTTCAAAAACGATCTTTCGCATGAACATTTCGTCATAAAAACGACCATGAATTATTTTAAAGCTTTTAATATATTACTTAATATAACTTCTCAGCATATTATATTACATACATGATTAACCATCCATCCGCCTTTTACAACTCACCGTATTACTTTCTGAAAAGTCTGTTGATTGCTTAAATAGACGAATTTTAGTTACCAAATTGACAGTATCAAATAACGTAACCTTTTTGGCGCGAATAACCTTCTCAACATTTATTAACTTTATCACAGGCCGTAATTAAACATTCAAAATAATGCTTTGTTGAGTGACCTATATGGTATCTTACTGATAATTATTATCTACCAATTAGTTATATAGATAAAACGGTAACGATTTTAACTATGTTAAAATTCCTAATCAGACTTTTGACACATTTTTGAGATATGTAGAACTCGTAAAATTTGTTGATATTATAATTTATAGGGGAACACGGATAAGAATAAATTCACGGAGAGGTAGTTGCATAGTCTGCCCCAACCCACATTCGTAATACCATTGACTATAAAATTGACTATACATATCTATATTCTATAATCAATGGAAGATACCACCATAAAATATATATAACAAAATCATATAGGATATTATTGTTTATTACCGAAATTCTGAGATATTATTCATAGTGTGCATTAATTACGACCTACCTAAGTCGATTTTACATTCCGGCAACGGTATTACTTAGTAGTTCGGAGGTACTAGATACGATATGGGCTGTAATATCGATGAGAAGAATAAAATATAGGTAAAATAATACTTTTTGTTAAAAAACGACCGGCAACTCAACGTTTTAACGACATCTGCGATATAGTTATACAACTAAACTTATTATGTATTTCAATGCTAGAGAGCGCTATCATTTTGAAATATTATCATTTATCAGTATTCTAATCGTACCGAATTTAATATGATGGTATGGTATTACATTTTAAAGATATCTACTTACAGATGCTGTTATTACATCATTCTTATTGTTCGCATAAGTATAATTTCGGAAGTGCAAAGGGATGCACTTACACCCTTTAGTATTTTAGTGGGAGTGAAAAAGTATTATTTTGCATACTCAGACATCCTGAAATTAGTATAATAATATATTTGTTATAACCCCGCCACTCAGGTTTGTTATCTCTGCCATTAATTTTAACAAATACTTATAAATATAAAATAATAAGTATATTTAACGATATAATATAAATTAAAAATGTTTAGGTTTTTTTTTAATTGTATAATATAAGTGATAATAATACAAATAATATCCATAAAATAATCAGTTTATATAATGATATTTTATTGAAAAATATAAAAAAAAAATATTTAGGTTTTCCATGGTTCCCAAAATTCTATATCTTTTAAAATTGGTTCTTATTATTATTTATATAAAAAAAAAAAAGTTTTAATCACAACATAAAGTCTGCCCCATGAATTTAAAAAAAAAATGTTTATTTATTCCTTTATGTTTTATGTTACCTCATTTGCCAAATACCATATTCTCTCAACATTTTGAGTATGGGCTCCTAAGTTAGGGTCAACGAAACTGTATCTATAATTAACTTGATTATGTTGAAATCCATATTGTTGAAAATTTATATACGCTTTTCAGCTGTCAAAATAAATTATAGAATCATATCTAATATATTGGATATGTATCAATGTTATTTCGGGCGATTTGACACACTAACTACAAAACATCCCTTAGTTTCACGGCATATAGGACAAAACATCCATTATCGAGGTAATATACGCCCTGTATTACATTCCTAGCGAAAAGACTCATCTATTTCAACTAATACATTTGGACCACCTACTTGATTGTTGTTGCTCTAATGCGCCAAACACAAACTTCTTGAAAGTAGTTGTTCCAATGACTACCATATTTTTTCCAATACCCAATTCACGTTTGTGTCCAAAAGTATATAATATATACAATACTATTTATCGATAATCTCAAACCGTTCAGCCAATTATTAACGCTATTACCTTTCTCTTTACGACAAGCTATTCCTTTACATTGTTACTCGATCCTCTTTAAAAACATTTCGTGGCCAGTTTCGTGCATGTTTGTCATTTGTTTATAATATTTTTGAGCTGTAGACATTGAATTTCAGTATTTATATAAGGCATTTAATAAGTCTTTTAAATGTATTTCAATAATAACATATGAAATAATAACGAATAATACTTGAATAACGACGAGAAAAAAGTACTATGATGTTTAATCAGTATATTGGTTTGATTATTAGTTTTTAAGAAACCTATATGATATGATTAAAACACCTATGGTAGGTACTTACAAGTTAATGGTACATTTTTTCCGTCGAATTATTAGATTATTTATACGACGTATTTGTGATTATGCGGGGTTATAACAAACCTGCAATTATAAAAAAAAAAACGGGAAATTTTATGCTTAACCAGTTTTTGACAAAATTCCTTTTTTTATTTTGTTATAATTTAAAAATAAATAACCACAGATCTTGAAATTTTCATTAAGTATTTAAATTAGTATTATGTATTAAATAATTTACTATTCATGGTATAATCAAAATATTTTAACTCAACAAGTTATTTATTGACAAATCAAAACTGCTAATTATTTTATTTTTTAGAAATGATGATTTAAAAATTATAAATTGTAAAAATGCTTAAAATTTGAACAAAAGATTCTTTAAAACTTTTGAGACATAATAAATAAATTTGGTTAATTTCAAAGTCCTATTTCGTACCACTAAATATTGTATTACTTCCGTAGTTCCTCGAAAATCAGTTCAGATACATACGAATTTTTGAATATAACTAATAAATATAGATAACTCGCACCTGAATTCCTATTCTGTCATTGGTATAACACTTTAATTTGATTTTAAAATTAATTTTGTCATTCATTTCCGCATGGGTAGTAGCTTTTATTGCGACACTTCTATGTTTAACATAATTCTTGAAAATTTAAAGACTCGTCTGGAAGTAATCGCTTTTTAATATGTTGATCCTTAATCTTCAGTTCATCTGATCTATTAAAGATAAATCTATGTTTACAAGCTCTGACATTTTTTCAATGACACAAAAAAACGTATCTATTACACGGTTTGTTTTATACTCGTACATACCTAACATTGTAGATTAAAGACACTAATTGAAAATAAATCAAAAATTTTTAAAATAAATTATTTTAAAATATTATCTTATTAAAAAGGGAAAAATTTAATATTTTTAATAAAATATAAAACAAAAAAAAATAATAAAAATAAACCACGGCAAAGTATTAAGCAATAACGTGTTTTTCGATTAATAGTTGACCAATTATTATTATTGCTTTTGTTACAATTATTTTGACTTTTTATAGAGAATTAAGAACATATAATTATTTTTATCAGTTCAATAGAAAAAAAATACGTGTTACAAAATTGTGACGAATTAAGCTTGGAAACGGTAAAATGCCTATATGTTATGATATCGTTTTAAATTCGAAAGAGATCGCTGGCTAATAACAAAAATTAAATTACAATGACAACAACCAATAAAAACGTTACGAACGAACGATAACTAGATTACCTATTTATTTCAGTTAGTAGAATAGTTAGTTGAATTATAGTTACAGTTTACAGGTATATCTACTTTTTTAAGAAAAATGAAGAATTTGAGCAAATTTTTTAAAGATGTTGTTGGTTGTCGCACGGAGAGCACCAGAAAAATGCTGTAAAAGAACAGAAATCGACCGATAAAATTTGTCGAGTATGAAGAAAAATCGTGCCAAACGGATGATTTAAAGTATTTCAACAGTAGCGTCGGCGACTGCGTCCGCGATTGCATCCGCATCGGTGTCCGCGGTGACAGAGTGACAGAAAACAAAGAGAAGGTATGTCAGACCGAAGAAGTAAGCGGAAATGGCAGCGGCGGCAGTGGCCCGCGCCCGAGACGTTGCAGTGTTATACAGCGACGACCACCACGTGATTGTCGTCGGCCACGGAGTGGTCGGACGCTATATTATGCAACACTCCATAACAAACCGGAAGACGTGTGCCGGTTGTGTTCAGAGGACGCTCAGTACTCGCAAGTGAACGCGGACGGCTCGCGAACTGTGGTCACGGGCCGGCCACGGTTACGCGAGCTTTTCGCCGTTGTGGGTATACGAGCGGCGACGTCGGATACGGCCACGGTGACGGCAAACCTGTGGCCGTTCAATCTATTTATACCGTTCGGTGTGCGTCCGGCCAGTTTCTGATGACGGCGACCAGGGCCGGCGAGAACTTTTGTGGGCTGATGAATTCCGGGCCGCTTTACTTACAGTTATTTCATATTTGTCTAAGATATACATATAACACTTTAATACAGTAGTTATATTTAATATTTAAGTTTGATGAATTATGAATAAAAAAAAAAAAAAAACATAATATTTGGTTTATATAACATAATCCTTATTAATATTGAAGAAAATAACGATAATCTCAGAATGCGATGTATATTATGTGAATGCGTCATTACAACTATACTGTCTAATAGGTACGTAAAAATTTGTTTAGACATATTGTTATGTGGTACATTGTGATTTTATTATTTAACAAGCAGTCAGTCGTTATCGATAAAAAAAAACAATTGACAAACAATATGACAACGCTCTTGACCATATTATTATTTATTAATAGCAGTAATAGCACACACTATATAAAAACCGATTAGACGATTACACAGTTCGAACTTGCATTGGATGCGCGTACCTATGTTTTGTTATCTTTGTGCGCACTGTTTCGTACAGTGTTGCGTATGTCGTATGTGTAAAATATAGTAGCTACATTAGTTGTTTAATTTTGAGCGATCGGACGCGAATGTTTACGACTTAACTAGTAATTCTAAATTATAATATAACATATAATTTGTATAAAAATAATTTTTCTACTCAAAAAATTAGTAAAACTGACCGCCCGAGCCTAAAAAATACGCCTCGGACAACGGGTCCCCCTGGAGGCTCGGGCCCCGGGGTTCTGGCCCCACCTGCCCCACCCTCTCAACGGCCCTGATGGCGACCACCGGACGGTGTGTTCAATCTTTGGTGACCGAATGTGATGACGGTGGTCGCGTCTGTCGTGCAGCTTGCAGGCGTCACGGTACGGTCGCTTCCGCTATATTTTTGTTTGACTATACAGATAACAGTGCCACAGAAATATTTAATCAGAGAAAGTGTGACATTCGAAAATAATTATTTTTTATTTATTGGAAAATACAGTGAGATATGTAAGGTATAAAAATATTTACTAGGCTTAAAATTTACAATTTTCTAACATCACCACAAAACGGGTTATAAGCTATAATTTGATGATGTAAAATTAAAAACAATAAGCTGCAGTATATTATGTTCTGGAATAACTGTATCTGTTTCAAACTCTATTCGTTGGTCTGCGGTGGACGATTTAACGTTGTCATTCTGACGCGACGAGTCGACAACGACGAACAACGACGATTGGAACATATAGTTTTGAAAAACGTGTTTTGACAATAATGGCTTGCAATAATACTGATAATAATACTAATCGCATTACTCGTAATACGATTTTTGAAAGTCTTTATAAGCTTTATATAGTAAACTAGTGGTATTATTTTTAAAATCGGCTAGAAAGTCGTTATGTCATATTATAATATTATAATATACACTTCATAATTTAAGTGTGCTTTAATACCATGATTTTTTAGTTGGCAGTGATCGAACCGCCCAGTGTTGGCTGTTAAATTATTATTTACTTATTTTTTTTTTTTGATCTGTTTGTAATCCAAACAAAATAAATCTACGGTTTTCAAGCAAGCTGCTATACTTTATCGTCCACGAATCCGATGTATTTCTAGGAAGTACTGGATATTCACAAAGATCCCAAATTCTGAACGCACACTACACCGTTGTTTTACCAGAATCCATTACTTTTGTCAGTATTAACTTTTCTTTATTGCTAACACTGATAATAGGCATCTTCCATTGGCGATACGGAAAGTACAGCGACGCAAAAATCAAAAGCTACGAAGGAGCTAACCGCATTCGTAGGATCGTCGATGGGATTATGTCTCACGGGCGGGTCCCGTCGAATGGCCAAGGCCGCCAAAAAGGCCGGATCGGCTGAGCGCATCGTTCGGCAGTAGCAGCGAGAACAGCTCAAGAAGCTGGAGCGAGCGCGGCCCGAGTATGCGAGGACAAGGAGTGTCAGACGGAAGATCTGAACGGCGGCGGGCCCGAGGTCGACAGCGATCGCGACACCGTTGTCGGCCACGAATCCGTCAGGCAGTACTACACGACGCGGTGCTGTATAACGCGCCGGTACACATCGCGTAGCGGTTCCACACCGGGAAGGGCCTCAGTACAGTCGAGTAAACGAGGACGGTTCGCAGACCGTGGTCAGGGGCCGGCCACAGTTGCGCGGGAGCTGTTCGCGAGCCACAGCGACGGCGGCATACTTCAATGATTAAGATAAATATGAATATAATAATATGTGATATATTATGTATATATATATATATTAGTATTTCAATGCACTCTGAGGATTTTATTTTTAATTCCAACGCCTTTATATTTATTACATTTTATAAATTACAAAAATAATAAATAACTTTAACGCAATGAATTGTCATAAGAATAAAATAAAAAAATTACGGTAATATAACTTAAATGTAGTAGTCATTAATTTTTTTTCTGAATAATACTTTTAACTCCGAACAAACTACGTGCAAATGTACTTGCGAACAAATGGATTTTTGCCGTCCGGATTATCGCGTTCATCGGGTTTTTTGGGGTCTGAACTATCGAGACCGATACTGCATATTATTTTCGAATTCTATACGTATAGGAATAAAAATGAAATACGTCTATCTTCCACGAAGATTATTAACTTCTGTTCAGCATATCAGTTATCACAATTTCCGTATATTTACATATTATTTTTACTGTATTTACAATGGTATGGCATTATTGTCATACGCAGACAGTCGATGCCATGTTATCTATGTCTTAGTGGTTGAAAATCTTCATAAATTCGTTTTACAAGTAAGATTATCATGGAAAGTATTAAAAAAAAACTATGCCAATAATGACTAATAGCACTGGTATTATAGATTGAACGGCAAATTAATAACTTTTCATGATATTATCTTAAGAATTAAGATAGTGTGGCATTGAATAATGTGAATAAAACAATGTATAATCTTGTCTAAACTCAAATATTTAAACACAAATAAATAAATGAAAAAAACCACAAATTTCATTAGAAAACATTTTACGTGATTTAAAAAAAAAATAAATATTAATTGCTACGTTTTAAAAAACCATGAAATTTTTAAATACCATTATTCAAAGTTTTCAGTACAAAAAAAATATTTGCCAGCAGTAGTTATAACTTATATGCATAATTCATTTTTTAAAACAGTATACATTTAAAAGCATATCTATCAGTTATTTTAAATAAAGTTTTATTGATACAGTTTTAAGTTTCACAATTATGCTAAAAGGTAAAAAGTTAACGATTTGAATTTTAAAATACAATTTAATCTCAAAGAATAATTTAAGTGTAGTTGTGTTCAACAGTCTTCTTATGCATATTATATTTATGCTTATATAATAAATTCAAAAATGTTCTACCAAAAATCAATGAATTAATACGTTAGTTATTTCAAGTATAAATGATAAGAATCAAGAGAAAGGAAGATAATTATCACTTTTTCTTGATCAAGACTGACAGTAGTGTTATTAAAAATGTAAGTAATATAGATTTAAAACGTTTAATCAGGGTCATGATAAGGTGAATATATTATTTTACGAACATAACATAAAACTATAAAAGTATAAAAAAAAAATATAATATATTTATTAATAGATCCTGACGTTAGGACTTGTCAGACAAGGCGTTCACATAACAACGATTGTGACAATTAAAAATGTCAAATCATATAATATATATATAAAATCGCGTGGTACTGCGCTTATCGTTCGGGTCCGCTATTATTTTATATTTATATCATTAATAATAATGTTTATAAAGATTCATTATAAAAGACTTTGTCTGGGTGGTTTAGGCCACCACAACAAGATTATTCAAAATAATTTATATATATAGTTTTTTTGTTAATATATAATAGAACAAAAAAAAATTGAAATATCTTGAACTTTTTCGAGCTATTTATAGACAACTGAATTTTTGTTTCTTTTTTTATAAATAACGATAAAAAATGTATAAATGGATAAAAATGCACGAAAATATAATGCAAAGTTCATAAGGAGTAGTTCATTTCTTAATTAGCAAATATCAAAATTATATAGTCACAATATTTTTTTTTAAAGCATTTAAATTTAAAATTTTGATAAAATTCATGAAAATCTCAAAAAATATTAATTATTTTGCAATTAGAAATATATAAAAAAATTTGTTTATACTTAATATTTTAAAAACTAATGAAGTGTTACTTATAAATCCTTATTAAAAAAAAATTCTATCATAAAGTCAATTTAATTTTTTATAACTTACAACTGATATTACCCGTATAATAACTATTACTTCCCAAGCGGTTTTTATTTTTTATTGTATTTCAAAAACGAAAAACCATAGAATAATGAATAATGATGTTAATTATTTTATTATAGATAAAAAACATTATTCTTATAGCTGAGTTATAGGGGCTTAAACTTTTATTACGTCTATTATCCTTAATCATTATTTTTTAATATTTAATTATAAATTTTATTTAGATTTTAAAAATGTCGAAAATGTAAAATATTTTTGATTTTTAATTCTATAAATATTTTTATAATACTTATACTAACACTACGTCATGCGATAGAGCTTTTTTTTTTTTGTTTACATTAACTCAAAATACATTCAACTCTCGATAACTTCAAGGGGAAAAAAAAAATTCGACTTACTAAAAATTTCGAGTTATCAAAAACTTTTAAAAAGTATGTTAATTTTAAATTATTTTACATAAAAGTAATACATACTATACATATAATACACTATACATTATTATTAATACATTCCTACTTACATATTATCATTTTTAAAGAATTGGTGTAAAGTTAATTGTTTCTGTTTATTTAAAACATTGTTCTCAATTTTATTTTCTAAAATAAATCTTCCATACCTTCATTACCTTTAATATATTTGCGTAATGTTTCTAAGCAAGTGTCGCTTCTTTATTTGTAATGGTGGATTGTATTTGTTGGTCTTCAATTTCTTCTTCGTTATCTTCGTCCAGTATATCGGAGATAACATCGTTCTCAGTCCATGTATGTATCAGTATGTAGTTGACTATAATGGTCGGGTTTTACAAAAAATAGTCGCCTCGATAAACTATTTTTAGTACTAAATTTGGATAAGAAAATTTGAGATATCGAAAACTTGTCAAATTAATTTTCGAGTTAACATTAAGTGTTATTGTTATTTGAAGGGGAATTTTAATTATTCGAGATATCGAAAATTTCGAGTTACCAAGGTTCCAGTTACCGAGAGTCGGCTGTATATTTAAAAAACGCTTATATTCAATAACACTTTCCTGCAAAACAAAAAAAAATGTATTTATTTCACAAATAAGATCATATTTGAGCTTTATTCTGCTTTGTCAGTTCATGGTCTTCAATAGAGTTTAATTTTTTTAATAAGTTATTGTTAAATTTTAGTTTTTTAATGAATATAATTTTATTATTATTAATCGGTATACAGTAGATATGTGAGTGAAATGATAAAATTCTTTAAGGAGAGTCATTTATATTTTTACATAAAAAGTTTATCATTAATTATCAAAATTACTTCTGTGATATTATTCTTACGTATCCGACATTTTGGTAATCTGGGACATTTAGGTAACAATCTGAATAATTATTAATAATCATGTTTAGTATAGATAACCATGACTAGAAGTAACTTTTGGTATTCTGTGTCATATGATGAGTTTACTACAAGCAGGATATAAAACTAAATTTCTTTTATAAATATGACGTGTCTGTAAATGTGATAAGAATTTAGTTTATATAGAGGCTATTGATTAAACCATGTCTTTCCTGGCAGGGTCATATTAGCCATTAAGCACTATAGGCACTGTGCCTAAGGCCTATAAAAATGTGTGATTATGATTTTTTTATATTTATTATTATTATTATTATTATTATTATTATTATTATTGTAAGTTAATTTACACGTTAGCACAACAAGTAAATTATTATATATTATAAAAATGTACAGGCAAAAATAAAGATATTAGTTACCGTATATTTACATTAAATGTTAAAAGATAATTTTCAGTTTTAAAAAGAGTTAAAAATTGGGAGCGATCGACAGTTGGGCAAAATAAATTGTCTTAATTATTGGTACTTGCAATTGAAAACAAATTGCTCCAAGAAATCAATAACGAAGAACTAATTAAATCATTTTTAAACGAAAAATGTCACAAAAAAATTAATAACTATAAAATTTTATTTAGTAAATAATTTTTTTTTTTTTTTTTATCACAGTTATACAATCTTTTATTTTATGTTTATACTTGAATACAAGTACCTAATAAAGAAATATGCAACATAATATAAAAGAAGTTTTTTTAAGATTTTTAACAATTTAATTTTATATATTTAGGAATAAATTGGATTGTTTTTATGATTTGTTAAAATTGTTATTATATAAAAATTTAGATTTGATTTTTATGTTAAAAACACTTTTGTTATAAAAAGCTTAACAATGAAATTCAACACTTCCTCTCTTAAAGATAAGTTTTCTTAACCATCTGTGCCTAGAATCTATGATAATGTTAATCCGTGCTTGTTTCCTAGATATTATAAGTAGTATAAGCCACAATACGATGGACTAGTAAGTCTATATGTAAATCCATAATGGTCCCACATACAGGTGAATTATTCTAAAAAATAAATAGAATGAACTGTAATAGGTTCTTTGATATTTTGGACAGAATTTTTAATTCCAGTGTTATAAAGATGGTATTTGATTAAAAATATTTGAGGATATTGGTATTTAAATAAATTTTCAAGTATTAAATACAATTTACCGATAAGTTTTTCAGTACATTTCCAATATTATTTTAATATATTCAATATTGGAGTATTCAATACTTTTTTCAAATACATTATTCCAATTTTCAGTTTAAAATATTTGAAATTGTATAGTATAGATAATGTTTGATTATCATCAAAATATCATTTTTTACATGATATTCCATTGTTCTCTGCTAGAAACTATAACTATAATGTCTGATACAAATTATAAACAAATAATATTATGTTATTGAAATGTATCAGACGTTTATATAATACAATATTGACCCGTTCACTTCAAATAGCAGTGAACAAAGAAAACACTTAGTACTTGATTTATTTTTCAATAATATTAATTTGAACAAAAAATTGTAAATAATTATAAATAATATAAATCATTTTCCTTTTATTTCGTTTACAAGATTATATATTTAAGCTAAAAGTAAGCTAATAACTATTATCGTTATAATCTTAATAGTTAAAAAATATAAATACAATGATACATAATAATTTCTATTTTTTATCTTTAATAGTAAAATGTGTTAAGTTTAATAATTATTTTAAATTAGAAAAATATAGTTTAATAATAGTTAGTTAACTAATAGTATAAGGTAAGTATAACTTCAAACAAGTTTTCAGTCATAACCATATAGGCGTGCGCACGGAGCGATCATTATAGTTTGGTGAAAAATGAGGAACGAATAGGTACATGATATTAACACATTATACAGGTCAAATATACATATTTGTTTATTTAAATATATATTTGCAATGTCCCACACGGAAATTTTGTATTATTTTCTGTTTACTCCACTTGAGTTGCGTGTTTGTCATCACTATTATACCTTATTTACTATTATTAAGTTTAATGTTGTCCATATTAAAAATATAATATACTATAATGTATTAATAATATTAAAATATTATCATTACGATTCTCTGTTATTTCGTAGACAATAATATCTAACGTAGTTGGTTAATAAAAGTGATTAGGATACAATAAAAATTATAATTATATTTATTATATTATTATAACATTTTGCTTACGAGTATTTTTCCTGCCGATATGAGTTGAAAAGTGTATCTATGTATTCACAATATTATGTGTTTAATGTTTATGTGAAAATGTTGATGTGCAGACATAAGCGTGCGTCCGGAGCTAGCCGGTCAAGCCCTAGCTCGATTTTTAGGGGCATAATAAAATTCCGACCAGATACTAATACTAACAATGAGTTAATACATTTGTGGCTAGTTTATATGAAAGCAAATAATTACATTAAATCATTTAATGGATTTTTCACTGTACTGAAATTATACAGTGTAATACCATATACCGCAGTAACAAGTTGTTCCTGTAAACGAGTATTTTCTAAATTAAAAATAGTAAAAATAGTAAAATACAATAATTAAGGAATACAATAAATCTAGACAGATTTAATAGCTTATTATTAATGTTTATTGAACCAACACTAACATCTATGACTATTATTAATATTGACATGGTCATTGACGAATTCAAAAGTATGGGAAATATAAGAAAATTCATTTATAATTATTTAATTAAAATTATTACATAATTAAGTTTATATGGTATAATATTATGTGTAACAATTTTTTGTTTATTAAACCAAATTTTTAATTTTAAGTATTGTGTTTTTTTTTTATGCATGATTGTATTTATAACATTTTATTTTTTACTTCAAAAATATATATCTAGAAATTAGCACATTAAGGTTGTGTGCACATACAACTTGATTTTATTTACGCTGTTTTTAATTTACAATTATAATTTACAGTAATGTGTTAATAGAAAAAAAAATAGGGGCACTGTCCGAGTATTGGGACATTAATTGTTTCAGACTCGACCGGCAATTGAAGTCTTGAAGTCTGCGCACGCCTATGGTCATAACAATCATAACACTCATAATTATTACTATATTAATGACTATTCGTTAATACTGCAGTACACCTAAACACTAAAAATTACCAATTGAATCAATAATAATTTTAAACAAACTTTATTTGTACATTTTTTAGGTTTATGTATTATTTAAGAATTTAAAATCCTAATTTAAGGTTATAATAATGATTTTATATTAATATGATGTTTAGTGTGTGTCTGCCATCAAAATTAAAAATAAAATAGAAATGCTTTTATCTTCTACTTTTAAAGTAATATATTTCATAAATATAGGTTTTGTGTCAAATAATTACTTTGGTCAAACGTAAAAGTAAAGAATTTTCATTATTATACTTTTCAACATAGTTGGGATAAACAAAAACAAAATTACGGAAAAAACAGGAATGCAAAACAGTTTTTGACAAAATCAATTTTGTTTTTTCATTGCAACGGTAATACAAAGATAAAAGTAACCATAAAAACTTAGTTAATTTAGTACTTTAAAGAAAATATAATTTTTATTTTATAGCCAAATTTTTAAGGTTAGTTTTTGCTAACTTAAAACTTATTAAAGTTTAAACTATGTTTCAATATATATCTTTTGTATTCATTTAGTTAATATAATACATAAAGTTATTTCTTAATGTTATTACCCTTTATATATATATATAAGTATATTAATTTTCAAATCATTAACATTAACACCACTTAGCCCCTTTTAATTCCTTTGATATTTTTTTTTTTATTATTGGTTATTTTCAACTAGTTAGTTGGAGAGTCATTTTAGTAATTTAAATAAGTATAAAAAATATAATACATTTTTTAAAACACGTTATGAAATATTCTAAAAGTATATACACTTAACATTAAATTAAATACACAAATATATTTTATTTTTTTTTAATGATCCAGCAAGTTAATTAAGACTTTTATGTATTTTTTTTTTTTTTTTTTGTTAATTCTATTTGACTTACTTTGAAATAGCTAGCAATGGTTTTCATAAGCCATATGACATTTATACATATATGCGTAAAAAATAGTTTTTTAATACTATATAAATTTATAAATAATTTAAGCTTTTAAGTACTTATACTTATACATTAGGGCATATTGCTACACATTTTAATAGTGTTAATATCTACATAATAAAAATTGTAAACTAAATTGTTTATAGCTTATAATAGCTTGCGTAATAATGCATAATATAATACACTTTATATAATATATAATAGGTATATAGATTACATATTATATTGATTTTTCTTAAATGTATCAAGTGTCTCAAATAATTAATATTCAAAAACCGTAAGTCCAAGTTCATATCTCCATTTAAATTGATGACATCGCATGCTTGTTAAGGCATTCATGTAGCAAATTATCTATTGCTATTTTCTTAAATGTTATTGGTGATTTACAATTATTTTGTTGTTTTCATCATATACACTTACAATCGACATAAGAGATACACTTATTTCAATAAATGAGAAGTATTCTCAAGTCCCAAGAACAACGATTATGTTAGATGAGTGAAAACTGTATAAAATTTTACAAAATCATGACTATAATCAGTAAATTACTGAAAAAATTCTGTGAATCATAAACAGAACCTAAAACTTAGACAATAAAATGTAATTTAGTCTTAGCTTAAAACGAAAATACTACGAAAATGCACGGAACTATATTTGAAGTTCTGTGTATCGTCATTTTATTGAAGCATGGGTGGCGGTCAATTAACTCCCAAGACACTGAATTGAAGTTTTTAACAGATATTAAAAATATTTATTGTACTTAAACATTTGTAGTTTATAAATAACTGAATATTTCTAATTTTTTGTACTTAGATCACTAGTTTTAAATTCACAGATCACTAACATACCAAGATAAATCACTTGCTACACAGAGGCTCTCGTAGATATAATATTACCTATACGTATTATTATGGTCTGAAATGTTAAAATTCAATTATGTTGACAGCATTAGGTTTTTAAAAAAATAAGGAAATACAGTGAACCATCTATATTGTATTCAACATAAAATTATAACTCATTATATATTATATTAATATCTATACCTATAATGTGTACAACCGCTGAGCAGATATACAGGTAATATTGTACATATTTCGCTCTTATAAAATCGTAATATTTACGTTTAAGTGAAACGGTCTGCATATTATACATTTTATCACACGACACGATCAAAGCGTACTTACTGCTTTGTAAACAATACAACATTGATTAACGAAGAAACAATGCCTTTTTTTTTAGTTTTATTCGCTACTTGCATGTTTTTAACGTTACCGTGTAAATTTTTGGCCGGATACTGAATAGAGGTCCGCTTGACATCGCTTTTCCGTCCATCTGCACGACATCATTATCTCTTAGATTAGCTATTTTTATTTTTTAGTGAATAGTGGTATAGGTTAGGTTTGTACATTAAAATTTATAAATGTGTGTATGCATTATGAACTTAAATAATATGACTCGGACTTGAGCGCGCGACATACAAACACTATATAATATATGTATATATATATATTTATATATATTATGTACATTGTACATATCTAGCGCGTATGTGTAGTCCATACGTCGCTCTCTCTAGTACACGCGCTCACGACGACGACCGTATTTTCTTATTCTTTATTTTTTTTTTCTCGTCGGCCCTTCGTTTTTTTGTATTTATTTATTTATTTATTTATTTTTTTTTTTTTATTATTTTTATTATTATTCCGTTTGTAACGTTCGTGTTTGCCGCCGTCGGGCCGCCGTTGTGTTTAACACCAAGCGCGCAATGTACGTGTTTGCGCGTATGCATACGTGTTTGTGTGCGAGTGTGTGCGAGCCTACCTACACACGTACATATCAAACGACAATCATTAATCTTTTCCAGACGCACAGAATTAACTGTCAAATGCACATCGCAAACACCGAATGTGTACCACCCCGCCGCACTTGCGCGGCCGGTCGCCCCCCGAGCGCCCGCGTCCGTCTCACAACCGAGGCCGCCGCCGCCGCGCGCAACCCCTCCACCGGACGGCTATGATGCGAACGACGACGGCGACGGCGACGACGACAACGACTATTACAATACGCACAAACACACACACTCACACGCGTGCGCGTTAATATATTACGTTGTATACATGTGTATGTGTGTGTGTGTGTGTGTGAGTGAGGTATGCGTATACAATGTGTACGAGTTACACACACACACACACACATACATCGTAAACAATTGACGCTGCCGCCATCACCGCATTACCCGTTTTACGCTCGTCCACACACACACACACACACACGCACAGAGCTGTAACGCCGCCGCGTGTGTATTTACATTATGTACGCATTGTAAATGTTTACGTGAGCGTAAATATATATCGGACGCGAATTATTTTATTTTTTTCCTATACGACCCCAAACCGTTTTTACTATTATTATATATCATATCATACATTCATACTGTAGAGATGTGCACGTCGTGTACTCTATACGGTATGCACCATAATATCGTATAATAACACATATATATTTTATACATTTATATGCGTATAAACGCGTATACCCGTGCACCTAATAATAATATATTATTATACGGATCGGGATCCAGGAGGAAAAATCAGAGACTTACGACCTCACCCGTTAGGAAATTTCATATATTATAATTTATAATATAGATATTTGTCTATATGATAAATACAGTTTACACTTCTCGACTGTACAAAATAAAAATACAATTTTTAACTTATTGATATCAAATAATATTGTCTACAATGTTTTGTTTGTAATCTATTATCTACTTAGATTAAAATTGTATTTATTTTTTCTGAAAAAAAAATATACCTAGTACTCTTTCGTTGTTTAATCACCTCCTCGATTTCTAGATCCGCACCTGAATATAAATATTATATATCTTTATTATATAAATGATACATACCTACTATTATTTATTTTGAAATATTTATTTCCATACTGCCACCGCTGCATTGCTGTGTGCCCGGCAGTAGTATGCTAGACTAATTTTTAGTAAGGAGTGAAGATTAACATAAAACGTCAAAACATAGATTGTATCGCTATTCTTAATATTACAATTCATGATCATTTCCACATATAATATAAACGAGTAATTGTCTATATTTACATAGTTAATACAATATATATATCATACGCTGATGAATATAATTTATTTACGCGGACTTGGTTTTAAAGGGCGGCAGTCAATCACATTGTTTTTTAATAGAAATACAATAATTCCATGATATGGTTTTAGTAAAATATAATAAAAAATGATTTATTATAAATTCAATTTCATTACGTAGTATTACATTATAATCTAATTAAGTTTCCCAAGTATATGATGTAAAAGAACAATGTAAATTATTTTGTTTATAGACACAGTAAATAATACTAAAATACTACTTTTTATCTTTTGATCAGAAACCTTGTAATATTAAAACCTCGCCAAATATTGTTAAGGTCTTATAAATAAACAATAACCTTCACGGGATTATAGTAACAAATCACGTCATATATGTATTAATATACAAAGTACCGACTCAATAATAAAATTATATTATAATAATTATTAGATTATAAATACATAGAATATAATTACTAATAAACAATTATATTATGTAAATAAATAATTATAAATTACGAAAAAAAAAGGAAATATATATTATTAGGTTATCAAGAAAAATTAAAATTTTATTAAGTTAAACATTTAAATGTAGGTACCTATATTATATTAAGCATTATATATATATTTAGTCATTTACATAATATTTCAGCACATTATTGGAGAATACAATATGATAATATAATAAATTTATGGATTTTTTTTTAATGTATAAGACAAATCTAATGAATTTACCCGCATACCTAGATGTATATTATTCATATATAATAATATTTTAACTTTTGATTTTTGATACACATCAACTTAATTTTCATCAAAGTTCAATGTTATATTGAATTCATTTTTTATTTTTGAAAAATATTCTCTATAGTTCATTTATATTCCCATGGTGTATGTTTAATGTTTATATATTTATATGAGGATAAGATTAATGTTTATTTTCTGTGTATGAGTTACGTTTAAATGACATATATTATACACGTACTATTGTCACTTAATGCCTAATGGTATAGTTATATAAACGAGTATAAACATAATATAGAATACAATATAATAACATTGAGACATTTTTTTTCTTAACACTATAAATCTTAAAACGGATTAACGTAGTTTATAAAATATAAATCGATGTTTTAGTTCCGATTTACCGACATTCCTATTAAATTGCACAACAGGGAAATATTTTTCCTTTCTTCTCTTAAAGGTATACTTATATACTGCAAGTAGTATAACACATTTATAACACAAAACGACCCGAAATGAAAGGAAAAGTCCATTTAGAACCCAATGACCATTATTATATAATATACGTAATGTCGACCTACTACTGCGTCACACGTGGAATTCACATATAAACAGTATTTCCCTATTGTATGTTATGACTATCGATGCAATATAGTAACAAATCGTCGAAACCATATATATATTTTTTTTGCCTTTTTTTCAGTAGATCTTAAGACCCTAAATCATCGCAATAATACGCGATGACACAATGAAGTCGGCCCACTGCCCGGGATACTGCATACTTTCGTAATGTTAAAAAGGTCACTCGAGGTAGTAACACCCATGGATATAATATATTACTATTATAAACTGCCAAATGCGAGGACACACAAGACGACTTAATGAAGGGATTTGCGAATCGTTTCTGTTTCCCTTCATGCCGCGTTCGCGAGGTTTTATGGGTTCGGGTTGTTTTGCAAATAACCACGATGACAATGGATTGGGCCTAAGGTCTTAAAGAAAAAAAAGGCGATATTTCAAGCCAGGCGTCACATACACTTTTTTTCGTTTTATTTGTTATACAACTGTGTACACGTCCTAATATTCCAAGTCCTAAGCATTATTAATGTGATTGATTATATTTACAATGGTATTATTATTGATTTAAAGGGATTACGACATAAAAAAAAAAAAAAAAACAATCCTTGTGAATTACATTGAATGTATTATGTCACGGTAGCCTATATAATAATATAACATATTAATATATTATGTCATTCAGATAAATAAACAGTGGATTCCGCTTAATGTGGGCACGTTTAGACCAGCCCTGTTTGCCCATATTAAGGGGTTGCCCATAAAAACCGATATTAGTAAAAAAAAAAAAAATTATAATAAAAAAATATATTTGTTTTATCATATAATTGAAAACAATTTTAAATAATTACTAGGTATATAAATAAAACTAAATACATATAATATATTAAATAAAATTAATCTTTTGATGTAGAAGGTATACAAAACGTTGTAATGTTTCGTTGTCTAAGCTGTTTAATATGGATCTGGTTGACAAAATGGGCACACACTTCAAGTTTATCAGACGGACTATTTTCGTTTCCCTCTTGCATGAAGAACTTCTGCAAGAAATCAATGCACTTTTTCGCCTCTCTTTGGCGAAATTTTTTGTTTGAATGGTAATGATTTTTATTACTTTCGATAAACACAATCTCATAGATACGACGAAACCCGATTAAATTAGTCGTTTTTAAATACTTATGTGTATATTTTAACACTACGATAAAAAAAAAATTTCCCACATAAACCGAATCGAGTGTCCATATTACGTGGTTTTATTTAACATTGTTAATATACATTTGTATTGGGACCAGACATGTTTGTCCACAATAAGCGGATGCCCATATTAACCTGTGGCCACATTAAGCGGAATCCACTGTATATATTTTTTTTATGAAAATGGTTTAATAACCTTATTATAATGTAACTGTTGATTAATATCTGCTATCTGCTATGAAGAGTATAGGTAATAACATTATTTGTACCTATATATTAGATGAATATAGCTATATCGGTTCCATGCCATTATATATTTGAAATAATATCTTTGATCAAAAACATTATATCTTAGTAAAAATATCTTATCACAAAAATGTCTTTGATCAATATATCTTTTAACCTGATTTGAAAAAAAACCTTTATTCATATAATTAATTTAATAAATTGTTGTACATATATAGGAGTACAAATTGGGTGTAAAGTAACACCTTAAAAGTCAAAAATATACTGTAGAATTATCATTATTATTATAAATATTAAAAACTTAATTAATTAAATTAAAATTAGTGATTTATACTGAATATTGTAAGATAAGCCCCTTAAATATTTAACTGTTGGTATTTCAGAGCAATTCTCTACATTTTTTTTAATTTTTAAACATGATCCTTGTATTTTTTATGACCTGATGAACTTAATTCTCCCGATATACGTTTTTCCAATCGAACTTGACATCATAATATAGCGTCAAATATATATTTATTTTTACCTTTGTTATGAAAAATATGAAGATATTCATTGTGTAATAATATAAGTTAATGAAAATAGAGTTATGTTAAAATAAAATTGAAGAGAGAAAATCAAGAATCAACTGATAAGTAAAACTCGTATGACTAAATAATATATAAACCTGCTAAAATGCCCAGTTACAGTTAAGTTGCGAAAATCCCACTTTATAAATAGATAAATCTCTACTAATTTTATCTTAATAGCATAATATGTACACGTAGTAAATACTTATAGCAATTAGTATACTATATTATAAAATATAAAATATCAATCGTATATATATGTATAATGATAAATAATAACTAATGAGCTAATAAAAATCAATATAAAAGATATTTTGAACAAAGATATTATTTCAAAGTAATTTTGACCTGTCACCGCTATATCTTAGCTTATTGCGACAAAAAATGATGCATAGTAATGTATGCTATGTTTTAGTCTTTTACTAAATGTTACTAAAAAATAGCACGTGATGTATAATAAGTAATAACCTAATATGGTACCATATAATGCGGTGTATTAATATCAATTTCACTTTGTGTACTAGCCACTATCCAGTTTATTATTCATTATTCAATACATATTTTACATATTAAGTTTACAGAAATTATATTTATTTTTTTTTCCTAGCCTATTACAATAAAATATTTATGAAGTGTGAATTCAATATTTTCAACTAAGTAAAAATCGACAACCAACATGGTTAAGCGTATATAATGTTATAAATACTTAAATCATTAGTAATATTTTCGAGTACTTATAAAAGATAAATAAATATTATATAAATACGAATAAATTTAGTTGCATTACTACGCCCTTAAACTAATTTCTAACAACCAAATAAACACAGTAAATATAATAATATAAGTTTATTTATTCAATTGAACATAAATTATATTCTTTGTTAATATATTGAATTGTTAAATAATGAATAGATACTAAAATGTATGTCTCCTACAATATACATAAATATAAAATACTAACTAGACTTATGGTTTAAGACGCATAACTAGAAAAATAGTTATTATTGCATTGTAAATTATAGAACATATTACCGATTAATTATATCATGGAATATCAAAGATAATTTTATTATATTAATTTATGTTAATGTTTATCAACTCTATAAATGATAAAATAATTGTATTCTATATTAGTAATTTGTATTCTAAAAGTTATCTTTCTGTCTTATGAATGCTGATTTCTGACAGTATTGACCTAGCTATCTAATCAGGGGTGAGATTATCACTCATCAATGGGAAGAAAGAATGAACTGAGAACCAACAATTTAGTTAGTTATTATTTTTTATAAAATTTCAATAATTGTTTATAGATTATGTTTTCACTGTTTTTAGGTTGTAAATATTTTAAGAAAAAAAATATATATATTATTATACATATTTAGTCATTTGTTCGTAAGTAATTAAGAAATAATAACATTTACTTGTATACTTGATAGTATTATTTTTCAGTTTAGTTTGTCTTTAACCTATTTATAAATAAATAAGTATATATTGAGGTAATAAAATAAAAAAAAATAATTCAATATAATAAAATTATAGCTTTAGTAACATATCCAATTTAATTTGATTCTTTAATAACAGATTATATTTTATGAGAATTATGACTAAAACATAATAATTGTTTTATTTAAAATAATTATAACTTAGGCCTTTAACTAATTTCGATTCTTTCCATAACTTACAATAATGATGAAAACTTAAAAAAAAATACCATAAAAAACTTCATCCAAAAATATTGTTACATATTATTTGAAGCCTATCTATAAATTTAATGAATTTTTACTTTTATACTTGACATATAAATTATCAATACCTCACATTTTTTATTCATTGACCGATTTAATTAGATATTGTTAGTTATCCCAGGTTATATGCATTCATCATAAGAATACAAAATATTATATTTATATTATATTTTAGTATCTAGATATAACGAATACAACTCTAAATTATCTACCGTATAAAATTATGTAGTATTTCACTCATTATTAGGAGTATATTGATATATACCTATACGGTACCAAATTATTATATTACATATACAAAACAGTTAGATACAAAAATATTAGATTTTACATATACATAAACAACATAATATGTCAACACTATTTACAGTATAGTGGCAAATAGTATAAGCATATATTACACTACGGCGAACTATGTACATAATAATCTACTATTATATCTGGGTGCACATAGCTATTATATTGGACATGTAAAAGTAGTGTTGAGGTAATCAATTTCCCGTGATCCGGCGTTTACCGGTAGCTTAGCGTATAGTAATAATAATAATAATAATTACAACTACAGCGTAGGCGGTCAGTGTTGATGGGGTATTTTCAGTGTACGTCCGCGTGTGTATATTTTAAGTTTGTGTTTGTATACAGTACACAAAACGTACTAGTATAACGTATAGGTATATATTATAGGCGAAAACACGATAACCGTGTATGCGCATGGATTACGGTCTTTAGCCTTGTGTCCGTCCCTATCCCCTCCCGTTCACTACCATTATATATATATATATGGCGACTAACCCTTAATTAAATAGCACTCGGTGGCAAACTTTGCGGCTTTCGACCTTTCACGAGAAAATCTGACAAACTAGTCCTTTGCCGACACCGTCTCTACCGAATTGTTGCACTACCGACATTTTATAGTAATCACATTCAAATGAAATAAATATTATTATTTATCACTTATTTACAAGATTTCGTGCAGTTTTAAAATAATTACCCGACTGATTTCATGTTTAAGTATAAATTCGTGCACAATTAGCGAAGACAAACATATCTAAAGTATCTATACGCAATGGCAACGTTCCAAATCGAAAAAGTAATTAGGTAACTAATATATACTACTTACTATGCATAACAATTATATATTATGATTCGTATTTAATTCTGAAATATTTTAGACAAAAATGCCTTAAAAATGAAAATATGACTTAAAAAGTAAAAAAGAGCCAAAAAATGCAAAATAAAATTACTTATTTAAATTCACATGTTTATTAAATATATAATATGTGGCCGGAAGAGCATCGTCTAATAAGTTCAAAAAAAAAAAAAAAAATGCATCAACTTTCGAAACCTACTTATTATAATAATCTAAATTTATATAATACATAATTTAGATCATACGTTACATTATAACTATTTTAATCATTAATTAAAAATTCAATATTTCACTTAAACACGTCTTATATTAGTTATATCACATTTTGTTTTTTAAATAACTATTATTAGTAAGATCAATTTAGTAATACAAAACTATAGTTTTATTTTATATTAGACAAAAAAAATAAATAAATAAATAAATAAACAAACAAACTTACAAGATAAATAATATCTATACAAATTACATAAAAATCGAACATTATATTATACAGTATCAAATCAGTATAGGTACAAATTGAGTATCTAACCGAAGGATAAATATTACCTATAAAAATGTGCTAAGCATCACTATGACACGATGTTAAACATGACAAACGATTGTAATAAATCAAGTTATAATGATTTCATCGATACGTAACGATTGAAGAATAATGATATATATATATATATATATATATACTCACAAGACAGTCACAAAAGCATATGAAATATATTTTAAGATCTGATAAGTAAATACCTACACTTATACAATACATTATGAATTATGCATTGCATTGATATTGTACCGCACTGTCTGATGCTGTAAAATAGTCTTAAGTTACTCCGTAAATGCATTATAAGTGATATTAGTCTAATATTTTAATACTATGCATAATTAATTGAAATCCAAGAACGAGAATATAATATATAATATATGAAGTTCCGTGTATATTAGGTATTGTAGGTACTAGGTATAAGGTATCTACAATATGAATTACTAACACAAAATTTAGATGTTATAAAGATATTCATATCTTATTTTTTAATGATTATACGTTATACTTATATAATTGAGCGAACAAATATGCTTAAATTATGTAAAAAAAAATGTGTAATTTATCTGCAAAATAATTGTAGTTTAAAGTTCTACATTACATAAGCTATAAACTTATATAAAATTATAGTACAGATTTTACTTTACCTCCAAAAATTAATATTATTTGATTAATTATATGTATACGAGTATATCATATGAGTTATAATAATATCACTCATATTAAAATTTTTGATAAAATGTTTTTTTTTATAAAATTAAATTTATAAACTAAAATGTTTTTATTCCCTTATAATTAAAGGTTTCTACGAAAAACAAAAAACCGTTTTAGTATATTTTTTTAGTCTTAAAACTTTCCTCTCGGAATACCATTGTGACGTGAGCATATAATTTACAATGTTCCCTCGTCAATGTCATACTATAGTCGTTGAAGTACATTTCCCACTAAATACATGAGCTAGTACACATAAAATGTATTTCTTTGTATTATCTTGAAAAAACATCAAGCCATTAGACATGAAAATCGAACTAAATATTTTATATTAGATACATTTATTACATCAACTTTAGAAGTATTAGTATTTTAAATATTTAATTTTCATTTAATTTAATATATAACGCTACAATAGAAAAGAGATTTTTTATTTATAATGAGTTTGTATTATTAGTTTTCAATTTAAAATCATACCTATAATTTAGACCAATGATGTTCGCCAACAATGAGAACTGTAGCTCGTTCTTGCAAACATATTATGAAATAGATTTCATACAATGATGAGCTATTATTGAAGCGGTACTATACGAAACCGAAATAAATCTTTAAGGCCCAACACGATGGCGTAATAATTTTGGTAACCACCAACCGGTAACCCGTGTAGACGAATAGCGTCGTAGGAGTCGACGTAATAATTAATAAGCGAGTTACGGCCCATCATATAAGATATAACAAAATATAGTGGTATATCTATGATTTTGTTTAAAGGGAATAGATACATATTTATACATATAAAGTACGTTATTAACAATTCTTTTAAAAATGGATTGTGGTCAAATGGTTAACTAGTAAATTTACTGGTAGATTATTTAACTATGATCTAAACTTACAACTGATATTATAAATGTTCTAAACACAACAAAATCAATACATTTTTTTTTTGATTTCGATTTTTGATTTTTTGATTTCATCTAATTCTCAGTGATTCCTGACCTACGGCGAGTAAAGTACGCTTATTAACGTATATTCAAGTATTATGAGTCAATAACATTAAGCCAAATTAGGCAACTTTGTTCAATATTTTTTAATGTTTAACAATATAGGTACCTATTAATAATTATTATCATTTATTATTGTTAACACAGTGGTATGAAACCTATATAAACAAATGAGGTACGAAATACTCTAAGTGGTATCACTAATAAATGTTGCTCATGGCCTATAGTAAAGTTAGAGTTAAACGTCTGTTCATAAATTCTATCATCGCTTTGAGAGATAGCGAGCGCTGTACTATTATTGATATCGATCAGTAATAAATCAGATATTGTATAATTTATTCCATCCAACATATAATATTTTTATATTATTAAATAACAATCGATAAACGCAAATAGCAGCATCAACACATGGTTTGAAATTTTTGATTTTTATAGAAACTTCGTGAGTTAAATATGAATAATTCTAAACCTAAAGCAACAATAAATCACAACGTGACAAATTATACTATTTAATATGTACGATGTACCTACCTACAATATTGTATTAGCACTTTTATGTATTTGTTTTGACTAAAAAATGTCATCGGATGGAAAAACCAGTTTTTCTGTTATAAATATTTTGAAACAAAAATTGATTTCTATCAGACACATTTGAACACAAAATTGGAAAAAATAGGATTTTCCTCATGTCTTTCAAAACAATGTCTTCTAGACATCGTCTAAAAATAATGGAAAAGAAACTTGTAATACTTCTCTGTATCCATATTTTCCAAAATATTTATAGAAAAGTAGTATCATTTTATCAATAAAATAATTTCTTATTAAAATTAATTAATTATTTTGACTGAAAAATGTCCATATCTAGGCCATAATAATAAAAATAAAATAAAATAATCATTTCAAACTCATATTTAAGATGAAAAATAAATTTATAAAAATTTACAATGATAAAAGTAAAACCCTAAAAACATATGAACTTTTGTCTCTTTTAAATTAAATCAGTAATCAACAATCGTTTATATTTCCATATATTAGAATTTTTAATAGTACCATATAGATATATTTTTATACTGCCCATTATATTTATATCTTGAATCTTGAGTCATAAATATAAATACAATTCAAACATTTAATTTTAGTATCTTAATACTAATATCATAAATCAATTGCAAATTTTTAATTGTTTAAATAAAACAATAAGAAATGAATTATTAAAAAATGTATTATAAAAAGCAGTTATTCGAAAATCAACAAATTATTTGGAATTTGAAATTAATAATTCTTAAATAAGTTTGTATCTTCAAACTTTCGATTGAGAAAATTCGTCTATATTTAGCTGTATTTAAATTTATTTTTTCAACATCAGTAAATCACTTAGACGTGCATTACTCTTAATAATTCTAATGTAAGATTAAAGAAAAAAATGAACCTTTCGTCAGATGTTGTACTTGATGAAAGAGTAATAATAATGTTAAGAATTTTTATTGTTTCAGTAAAACCTCCAGAATGAAGTATCATCATAGAATTCAAATCTAGTTTTAAAATATATATTTATTTCAACAATGATTTCAATAAAGTAAATTGTGATGAAAGATTTAACATAATAATTTGAAAACTTTTGTAATATTCATTAAAATATTCCAATTATGGATACTTTGCATTAAAGGAGTAAAGACTAAAATTATTGAACATTTCAAAGATTTTGAATAATTTTTTTTTTTTTTTTTCAGACAATTGCATTTTTAATTATGATTCAAACCTAGTCTATAAATTTAAATAAATAGTTAAATTAATATCACTGCAAACAACATAGATAAAAATAATTAAATAGGAAAAGTGGTAAAAAATAGAATCAAAAAAATTTTAAAGATTAAAACCAAGAAATTATGTATTGGTATCAAAAAAATATTTCCATTTTTTTTCTATTAAGTACATATTTTAAATATAAACATGATAATGATATTAATTTTTATTAAATTTTAGTAACGAGTCAAATGATTAGTACCATTGCAAATGTTACGTGTCAATGCATTCAGTATGTCATTGAATGTTAACATTAATATTTTATACTACTAAACATTGATAACAGGTAAAGTAAATACACGAGTTAAGATAGTACTATCTACGAGTTCTAACAATTATATTTCTGAATTATAATCGAAAAAAATGTTTTTCGTCAGTAAATACCTACTTACAGTCTCGTTTTCCTCTAATTTTCGTAATTTTTTATTAATGAGAAAGTTATCTAATTAAGAAAAATTCTCTTCAAAAATTCCTCAATGATGATTGGAAACTATTTACTGTTCCGAAATGTTAAAACAGATGTAACAAAAACCATATATCATAATTGTAAAACTATAGTTGATACCCATTAATCCATAAAAAAATATTTTTTTTATTATCTTTTATGAGATCGTAATAGTTTTTTTTTTTTTTTTTTTTAAGCGAAGTAAGAATAATTTATTTTTATATTTAGGAATTTATAATACTTAAATAAAAAGCCCATTTTACATCTTTTTTGTAGTAAATACTTTTAAAAAAATAAAAAGTTTGATTTAAGGTTTTTATAGATTATAAATTTACCAAGGTCCACAGATAATAATTGGAGGCTTTTGTTTTTTTTTTTTTTTTGTATAAACATTGTATAAAACCATTAGTTTTTATGATAACAACAAAAAATAAGTATTAAGTTTTCTAATTGCAGATCGCTATTATAATATCCATATTAAATTAATCATAACTTAGATCATTAGATCGTTATACTAAATCTTACTATTATTTGCTATGTGATTATTGACATTATTCCACTGGAATTATCTACTTATTACACATTTAAGTGATAAATTATTAATTCATGTATAAGCAACAGTTTTCGATATTCTTTAGATATATTTTATAAAAATAACTTAAGTCCAAATTGTATAAATTATATTTTAAGTAAATGTAGTTTATAGGTATTTTATATTTAAAAATAAGTTTATAACTTATATAAGCTATTTGATAAGACTTATTATAAGAATTAAAATATTTAAAAGTTATTTTAATATTAACGTAATAAAAAAAAAAAAAATACATTTTTAAAAATAATAAATGTCTTCAACTTTTAAGTATAATTTAAGCATTATGGTGTTCTTTTAATAGTTAAACAATCGACAATTTTCAAGATTTAATAATTGACTTGCTGAACTTACTTTAGTTCAATCTTTAATATATATTTTCTACCTGATTTTTGTTCAATTATAAACATAAATATAAATAATTAATAAAAAATATTGATGAGTAATTTTATGGTAAATTAGTATGTAGGTATTTAAATATTTTTTTTTTGCCCTATAACAGATAAGTGAACTGGTTTGGTATAGATGTTATAATATTATCAAATCAGTCAACAAATTCTCGTCGAGGTATATTATTGCAACGTTAAGTATTATTTTAAAATTTTACTAAGAATATATGACACAACTTCATAAATATTGCCTTGTCATTGGTTGAAGTATGATTTAAAATATATAGATATTAATTCACTTATAAAACAAAACAACGATTTTTTTTTTTATCTTTTTCATCAGAAAAGTTTAGATAAAGTTTTTTGTTATCAAGCAAAATGATAAAGAAAGAATAATATAATTTATAAATGTTTTCGGTTATCATCTAATAATATTTTTTCAGTTAAAATAACATTGATAAATTCTTAAATGTAATAGATCGTTGTTAAAATATTGGTAGCTACCGCAGTTGTCTCAATTAATAAACTATTTTATAAATGCAATCATTTAACAACACCAGTTATAATTTATTTAACATATTCAATGTATATAGTAGATACAAATCTTTATTTAAAATGGTGATGTGCAATATGAAGTTTCTTAGGATAAAACCCTTTTTACTTCTTAAGCAAATATTTAATAATCCATAATTATATGTAACTGTGATTGGTTGCATGTAATACACGTTTTGATGTATTTCCACTATTTTTAACTCAAAAAATTTTGAAAACCATATTGTGTTTGGAAAAACTTTTTAAAGTTTCAAGTATATGTCAAACACGTAACGCTTCGGACAGTTCAGACTAGGTATGCTATATGCCCAGCTGCAGTCTTAGGCATAAACAAGCTAACTATTATCGAAATTATTTTTTAATAATATTACGTGGAATAACAATATAACACCAATAAAATATTCAACGTGCGTAGTTCACGCAAGTTTTGTGAAAAAGATTAACTTCGGTTAAACCGCAATATTTTAAAAATGTTTGACTTAAAAAACGAAAATTGTTATGGTTGTCGTGTACTCATATATAATATAAAATATCCACTTCTAAAGAAAATTGATGTCTAAAGCTCTACACTATTATTTTGAAACTTTTTTTTTTCCTGTAACTAATGCATTTATTTTTCTTATAATAAACATCAATAATATATTCTATAGAATATCCTCCCCGAGGTTGCGACGAAAAGATGTGCACACAAGAAACTGAGTGCTGCTGAGTCCGAATTCCTAAAGAAGGCGAAAAATGACAAGGAACGAAACTTTACCCGTGAATTTGACTACTTCTACTGCTACTACTACTATACTACTACCATTTACTACTACTTCAGCTGTATATTACTACCCTTACTACTACAACTACTACTACTACTACTACTACTACTACTACTACTACTATTACTACTATATACTACAACTACTACTACATAATATATATACAACATACAGTTACGACGTTCTCGACGACGATGACGACGACGTCTATTCCGTCGACGGCGGCAGCAGCAGCAGCCGGGGAGGCGAATCATTAATCACTCGCCGCCGCCGCCACCACCAGCCTCTCTATCACAGTGCCACTACCGCCACGCCGCGGTGTATCTCTCTTTCTGGCTCAGCTGTTTGGTTTCAGATGGGACCGCCGAGCGTCTGACGCTTTTCAGAAAGAAAAAAAAGAAAAGAAAGAAAAAAAACGAGAATCAAAAGGTCTCCCTTCCGCCACAACGACATTTCTTTCTTTTTTTTCTTACTCCCTTGCCCCTCCTCTATTTTCCCAATCCGAGGGAGTACATCCACCCGTGGTACAAGTAATGTATACGTCTTGTGCATGTATGCGTGCACGCGCTTGTATATGTGTGTATTCGTATATAGTGATGAGCGCGCGCACCAAAATACGTGGTAAACACTGTCGTGATCGGCGTCCCACGAGAAAAGACCTAACCCCCTGACGGTGGTATATATCTACAACTATAGCGCGGACCCGAGCCAAATAAGACGTCTCTCTTTCCTGGTTTGCACGCATCGCCGCCGTTTCACGACGATTATTGTACAATTGTGCGCCACGCCGGCATCGTAATATAATAATATATCACGGTGTGGTGATGGTTGCGTAATGCGTGTATTCGATTTTACGGACGCCATGCATCAATCGATTAGGTATTAATATTGTGTATTGTATAAATGTATAGAGCTATCGACTGTTAAATACGATTTTTTACGGATGCGTGACTGCAACTAGAGTGTGCGAAAACGCGTTTGTTAAAGATACACGCGGATCAACGAAAAAAATGAGCGAAAAAAAAAACAGTATTAGACCGTTTATTATGTAATTAAAATAATTACATATATAATACAATAAAGGTTCATTTTTGTCGCGAGATAATAATTAAATTACATTTAATATAAATAAATTTTAAGTTATGAGACTATATGTATTAAATAAATTTTTTATTTTGCTCTTTAAAGATGTATTTTTTTTTTCTTAATAGGCATACATAACCAAAAAATTAAGTATTTTGTCTTTCCTTTATTATATTTTTTTTTAATTTCAGTTGTTTTTTAATTCTTTGTGTAAATGTTATCTACTTATATTGTTAGATTATAATAATTCTGTTTGATAATAATTCTAACTAATAAGCTTTTATTTGTACGATATATTTAACTCTAATTTATAGAGTATAATACATATTATAAATATATATATATATAGGATATATAGTTTTAAATGTCCTCTTATTATTTGTTATAGATATTGTAAATAACAATAATAAGCGGACTATTTAACGTGAAACACTAATCATTTCAGATAACACTAATGTTTTTGGTAGTAAATAATTTTAAATTATCACAAAATAAAATTTTTGGAAATAATAATATCTACTATTTCTTAAAGTTATAATTTTTAAACCTTTACTCTTTTGAAAAACAACATTTTATATTCCAAAGCAAAATATTATTCAAAATATTTTGATAAATATAGTTTGTTAGTTATAACTTATAATTCATAGGTAATTATTTTAAGTTTAGTTGAGCGGAGTAATGGACTAATATTTTGTACAGAACTCCTATACCACTTAACTCCGCTCAGTGATAAACTTTAAATAGGTACTTTTGAGTAAACTACTTATCCAATGTTCGATTTTTGTAAATTAAAATACTCCAAGAAATATTCTACTTTAAAATAAGGAATCAAAAACGAATTTTTTTATTTAAAATATAAACAATTAAAAAATAGTGAAAATATTTTTTTTGAAAAATTGTTAATTTTCAACAACTTAAAATGATGTAAAAAAAAATATATTTAAAAAGTTAATATAACTTTTTAAATAATGAGTTATTAACGTTAAATATATCACTCAGTAGATAACAGAATGTTTTTCAAATTATTTTTATATATACTAATTATTAATATATACGATTACACTTACTTATCTATATATTATCTTATTGACTATCAAACACAGAAATAAGAATGTACATTTTTCAATAAATCAAAAATTAAATATAATATAGTATGAATAAATAATAATTTAAAACACCGATTTTATTTTTTAATATTTTTATACAAAACTTTTTTTATATTTTAATTATGGTTTTAGTAAATAATTTTGAAGTTTTTTATGTAATTATTTTAAGATTTAAAATACATAATCATTGTATATATTATAAAGAATTATTTTATAACATCAAGAGTTATTAATTCACTGCCTAATAACATTTATTTCTACCATTTTATTTAAACATATGTTTAAATTTTAAATTGTTTTAATGATGAGAAGAACAAATTTCTGGTGATTTATAATATATGTATATAGACACTTAGGCTATTTTCTGTTCTCTCTTTAAAGTTAAAGATATCAAAAATAAGCTTATATATGTGGTGATGCATGTTTTGTCTAAACAAAAAAGATTTTCATGGCGGTCACAAATAGGACACTCCCATTTTATCATGTGGGTAGTATCGCAAATCATCCCCTCGACGTGTAAAGCAAATAACAAAGAGGGAAATATCAAAAAACGAAGGAAATTAGGGAAAAATATCCTCATGCTGTGAATATAAGTGTATGCCATTATATTGTACTTACTTTAACGTATCATTTTTTTAAAAAATCAAGTGTGTTTACCTTAACACACATCTATTAAATAAAACCCCACATTAGTTCAAGAACATTTAGGTACAACAACCATGGGAATCAACCATTTATTATATGTGTATAGTTTGATCGTAATAGATAATAATAATATCGCTTTGCAGAATTTAATTGTAGAATATATCGTTGTAGTGATGACAAAATATCAAAATAGTTTTATTCAATAATCATGTAATTTTCCAATAAAACTTTACAATAATTTCGAATGAATAATGTTTTATTAGATTAACACTTATAACAGTTTATACATATTAAGGTATTATACATAAATAATCGTAAATATTTGTATTCATAATAATATACAATAATCATGATATCGCTTATTTTTGAATGCATCATCAGCGATAATTCTTCAGTAAAATAAAAAATACGTAAAATACGATCGTGCACGCTGTAAAAAAGATTTTTACACCACGATTTTTTTAACATTATAAATTATAATAAAATAAATGATTACTGCGGTATTTTATAAATGTAATATCATATCCAACGGTAGGTACCTACTATAAGTATATAAATACAGGTAGAATAGTATAAATAATAGGTATACATTTTTATAATCGATTTTATCTTATATTGTTATTATTATTACTAATAATTTTGTGATTACGGATTATTCTAATTGTAAATCAATCTTTTTATTGATTCTATTTATATTCATCATTCAATTTTTATGATGATAGTTTATATGTTATTTATTGATGCTTTATTAAATCTTATGTCGTTCACTTCAACTATATTTTCAAAAGGGTTTATCCCGTTTATTATATATAAATAAATAAGTTATGTACTATATAGATACATATTAATCACTTATTCGTATATTATTTGCTTAAGTTCATATGCATATAAACGCATGCAAGTATTATATAGAGCACATATAATCACATTTCAGTGTATAATAATATATATTATCATATACTATGTGTATGTTATACTCAGCGGTTACGGCACGGGTAAAGGGTGCGGTGGCGTACACATCAAGAATCGCAACTGTCACGGTGGAGATATGACAATCCCAGGAATACGTAAAACTCTCGGGGGACCCCATGTATGAAAAATGGATTTGACGACGTCAGCGGGCCGTACGACGGCAGCAGCGTGCGGCGGTGACGGTGGAAAACCGCGGTAAAACGACTCGGGCGTCTATATAAAGCTTTTAAATCCATCCAATCCAATTTTCTTATATGAACTATATAGTATATACACTATCACTATGTCACCGGAACGACCATTTTTCATCGTGCGAACAATGAGCAGACAACTCAATCAGCCTGATTGTACGCCTCCGGGATAAAAAATAATAATAATAAATAAATAAAGAATAGAATATATATAGAATTAACTCGTGCGCGGGCCGGAAAAGTACCTACTATATCCGCTTATATTTATGATATAATATATTCTGCTTGAGTTCAGTGTCATACAAGTATATACACACTATCGTTCGTTGCAGAATTAACTTTTTTGTTTTTAATAATAATTTCCATTTCTTCTCAATGTTCTATTCTTTTATATATATTTATGATGAAAAGTAGGAAAAACAATTTTTATATTTTTATTTTGCATTTTGCTTCAGTATTCATCAAAGGAGGTCCAAATAGTCTTGTTCTTTATTATGAAAAATGTAAATAATCACTATACTTATTAACTGTACAATGATGTTATTAAAAAAAAAAAATAATAACAGTGTTCTATGAATAGAATACAAAAACATGACGTATTACCCGAAAATTATTTATGAAAATAACTTTTTATGACAATGAAAAGATTCAAAATTTCGAAATATAAATTCCCAAATTGAGAGAATCTCAATAAACCAAGCTAGAAAATTATAATAATCAAAATACTTTCATAGATTTATACATACATTGCAACTCTTTGCACACTTAATTGCACTTTTTGAGTGTAAATATACAATATTAATTTTCGAATAATTATTAAAATATATGAAAACATTTACATTTTTGATTAAGTTAATTCCGTGAAATACAATAATAGTTGTATAACTACTATTTAAAATAGATCTATAACTTTGAGTGCCATAGTCATTAATTGATATTATTTTTTTTTTATATTTAAACAAAAAGTAAATTTTTAAGTATAAAGTATACTCAAGGTCTTAAAAATTAGATTGTCGTTATAATACGTAAACTAAACGAAGCAAAATAAATATATAATATACAGTCTCTATTTATATAATAGAACTATTATATATATATATAGGTAAATATAGAATATAGGTCCGTTTCTTTTATATGGATTAATTTAAACATTGAAGTTCGGATTTTGTTGCTTAAATAAAATTCGAATATGATGATATTCAATATTTGTATTGTTAAATAGCATTATCATACGAAATGTATAAATAATGAGACTTAAATATACAGCGAATGAAACACAGACACATAATCGATCACACAGCAACGCCGTGCCGTAGCCGCCGATCGATCAATCGCAGCCGATCATAATATTGGTAATGTAAATCCGTTTTTACTGTATTTTTGACTTTTGTCGATGGAATATATAATATTTTATTATAACTAAACCATATATTTCCGTAAGTCGTGTTACTGCAACAGCCACTGCAAACAGGAATCCCCATAGGAGCAATACATGCGAAGATTCACCTGCCTGGGATTATATAGGCATATATGTACATATATATAAATACTTACACAGAAACTGGTCTCTCCTCTTTTATACTCATTCATTCTCTCTCATTCCCTTTCACTCTATTTCTATCTTTCTCTCTATCACACGCACACATCACAAACACAATATTTTTCCCTCAGCCAACTGTTGTGATTGCGATTTTGCCGAGTCACGCCCAAACGGGCGCACAGAGCCCCCGTGCGGCACTCGACCGCCACTACCGATAAAGAAAAAAAAATATGGAACAAGAATATTCAAACATGTGGGTGACTCATATTATTTCGGTATATAAAGTATATATACGTGGTATACATTTTACATCGTTTGGAAGAGGAGGAGAAATGTGTAAAGAAAAAAAAAGTATAAAGAATAAAAATCAATACAGTCAATCGGGCGCGGGGGAGGCGACTTTCTCTAGAAACTTAAAACGTACCACCGCTTTCAAGCGCAAAAGAAAAGGGGAGGGATGACGTCATTCCGCACCATCGGGTACATGTATTTTCAAAGGTGGTGGTGGCGGCTGTCCGGGGGTTGCATGCGGCCAAAAGGGGATTGATTGACAGCACAATTGGACTTAGGGAACAATAATAATAATAACGACTCAGGGGCGAAAAAAAGCAATATTATTGTATGGTACCATCGCCGTTGCTCCCGTATATAAAAATAAGATGGGGAACCACCTAAAAAAAAAAGGAGGAAGAATAAAGGATACACGGCTTTGAGCATCGTGACGAATATTAAATATACCATAATATAATATACCGATACGATATTTATTTCCTTTATACGTTCTCATATGTTATAATATTATATATATATATATATTTCATTCATGAATATTTTATAGAATAGATATTGTATAATCAATTTCTTGCAGTTTTTTCTACTATTCAGCGTTTATTATTTAGTATAGGCTTATATTTTGAATTCTATAATAGCATTGTCGTGTATCTCTAATACTTTCTCTATAAATAAGTTATGATATCATTGGAGAATAGTGATTCACAATTTCTTTTCAGATTTTATTTTGTGCACATATAATTATATTTATTCCCAGAATTTAAAAATTCAACATATTTTTATTTCTAATAATAATATTTATATACATGGTAGATATTATCATAGAATATTTAATACGTTTTGCAATGATTAAATTTTAAACTCCATATTTCAATTGCACACATATTTTAATACTTTATTTTAAAGCATGTGTTAAGAAATAAATTATTTCTATAATAAATAATTGTCTATGGGTGGTAATAGAATATTTTTGTAGCTCCATAAAATGTCAATAAAAAAAATATTTTCTCTTGTTATTTCTATCCTTGCGAATAAAAAACAAATTACGGGTTAACATGACACAAGTTAGCCGTTAATAACCCTGTTTTTATATTGAAACTTTTTTTGTAACAGTTTTTAAGGTTAGCAACAACTGATCACCGTCGTAATGCACGTTTCGTAAATATTTACAGGGTAATATCTTTAACGCACAATTATTTATAATGTATTTATCTATTATATTTTACTATTATTTAACTGACAAGTAAAATAAGTACAACTAGAAATCTTAAAATTCGTAAATTTACACTGATTGTATAATATATACAAGATTACGATTATTTATAAGTAAGAATTTGTATTACATTAATTAAACAATTTTATTGAAGTTTTAAAATAAATAGCGATTTAAAAATCGAATAATAACCAATCATATTTTAACTATGTTTTTATAAATAAGACATTATAAAATTAAAAATTAATTATTTTTAACATTTATTTGAATATAATTAATGGTTTTAAATATTATTTAGACAGTAGTGACAATAAAATAATACTTATTACGAAAAACCCTTAATAAAGTATAGTAAGTCAAAATCAGTTTTTCGAAACAATTAGGTGATTCGTCATTAAAAATTAAAAATATAGATTTACATATAAAAATAATTAGAGAACTGTCTTCTACTTTAAAGTAAATTCTAAGTGTACAGGACGTACAAGTATATCTCCACTCATTATTTATTATAATGGATGTTTTATATTTAAATTTAACGATAAATCGTTGTATAAAAAAGATCTTAATAAAATAATATGCTAAACGAGCATCTATTTTATAACATAATTCTAAATTAAAACAATTACAGTTAATACATGTAAGTATTTATTTATATTTTAAAAATTATTTTTTAACAACTATCGTTTACCATAGAACTTATATAATTTTGCCTTACACATAAAATGATAGGTACATGAACATAATTTTATGGTATAAGCGATTGTTTATATTAAACTAAATTATTCATTGAATAAATCATTATTGAAATTATACAAAATAGAAATAAAACAAATCATTGTAAAACCAATACATTATTTTCTCAGCTCAAAATCAAATGCTTATATGAAAAATCACTGTTATGATGAAAAAATAATTATTTGTATCTAAAAATGTATATTTTTCATTTTATATTCTTATAGATATATAGTCATATAGATGATAATTATAGTATACTTCTAAATGTATAATGTTTATACATCAAAACAGTTAAAAACATTAATATTACTCGTCTAAATAAACATATTAACCGATATTTTAATAATTTGTATTTCCAATGAATTATATACATATTTTAATAATAAACTTGTATAAACTCAATATAGTAGATGGCGCCCAGTACCGTTACTATGGCGCATTTTTCGTTTTCCGCGAACGAAATACTTTTGTAAATTGTTTCTTGATAAAGTTTTCCTCGTTGAGACGCTGCCGCCACCGTTTCAACGAACAAGAAAATCCGATAACGACCCTTTACCCCTGCTGCTACATGCATGCCCCGTTCTACCCACGATTCTCTCTTCGCACGTGTAATTAAGTTCTAACTTCACATTTCATTTAATCTGCCACCGCCGCTGTTTTTGTTTCACTCATCTTGAACAAAAGTTTTCAGATCGCGTCTATCTCGTTAACCAATTGATACGTGGTGTGAAACTATAAAAAATATATATTCGTGTATAATATTAATGTATCAGTTTTGGTATATACCAAACATACTTAAATGTATTCAGTGTCACGTAATTTCAAGAATAGCTATACTAAATAAAAATATCAATGCTAACCAAAAAACCCAATTTTAAATCATTTTTACTATATATATAAATATAATAAAACATATTTTTTGTATACAACTTTTTAAATAAGCCTTTATAAGTTAATATATTTTAACAATTAATGAATAGAGTCAACAGACTTAACAACAGACTCAGTAAGCATGAAAAATAGTTGTCGTTTTTTTTAAACGTAATATTAAGAATGTGTAATGTGAAAAAATAATTCATCAAACTCCTTGGTGAAGCTGATATTAAGCTAACAGTTCTCATTTCTAGTTCCAGGATGGGTGACCACCTGGGAATTTTAGCAACACGCACGCCATAATATGTTTTACCTAACTATAATCGTCAAAATAAATATAGTATCCATCAAAAAACTCTTCTAATATAAAAACCAAAAAAAATTCGTTAACGATAAATTAAATATAATATTTCATCGCCGAATTAAGAATAACGATACATATAGTAATAATTAATTGTTTACACTGTTATAGAAGATACAGACTCGTCTTTTTGCATCTGTGTAGTATAATATTATATATTATATATTTACTAAACATTTAATGTTTTGTTAGTGCTGTTTTCTTTCAACGTTAAATATATTGAAATCTTGAAAATATATTCTTTAGTAATGAAATGCTTAAATGTTGACCCCCTGCAGCCTCCTATACAATATTCTTTCGAATGAGATCTTCAACTACCCCTTTATCACCACTTCACTCATTTATACGGTTTTAAGAATATGTTATACCATACACTATAGGACTTAGTGCAAGTTTTTTGATGCATTGTTTCCCTGTGTGCGGTAAGTGAAAACGCTACAATATAATGCCGCATACATTACTTAAGTCGCGTTTTGTTTGATCGTGATTTATGATTTATACAATAAGCTTTGATTATGCATTTTATGTAATATTATACACTTCCGTATTTTAAACGCGCATTAAAAACGTTGCCTAAAGAGACCGCAGCGTTATCGTTTTTATAATACCATGTATAGTAAAATAATATTATGATATCATATTTTAATGCGTCTCCCTTTCTACCGAATATTATTCCAGCGTCGACGTCATCGCAAGGAGCTTTTAATATAAGAATCGAGCGGAGCAGAGACGCGTGTTAATCGTTTTCGGTCGCAAAATATATAGATATATATTCATATATTATGTGTTTTCAATACACTGCGAACGCATTGTTTTTCCCTAGTTAGGAAGCATACGCGAGTACGTGCATATAGCATGTATATATTATATATATAGGTATATATGTGTTTGTGTGTGTGTGTATGTATGTGCGTATGTAATATAATATTGTGTGCGCCTCGCCTTTCGCTTATGATTGGAGATGGCAAGGGGGATGTACTAGAAGGGGAAGGGTGTATAGTGGTGGAGCCCGCAAAGTATATATGCTGGCTATGGCGGGAAATTTTATATATATATAATATAATAATAATAATAATAATAATAATAATAATAATATAATATAAAACGATAATGCACAGCAAAACAAAATTCTCCTCTCTTGTTACGTCGGCGACGAAAATAAACAGAGCTCGTTCGGTGTTTTCCTTTACCGCTCGCTGCATGTATATAATACGCGCGCGCCGTCGTTGTGTGTAATTAATCACTAGCGCGGGCGACACTTCTTTATACCGACTATATGTATACGCCGCTGCCGCCATCATCCTGCAGCACCATCATCGCGCAACTACAGACGCCGCCGTTAAAGATGATATTATAACCTTTTTTTTTTTACAATTTATAATATAAAATGTTTGAAAAAAAAAAATAAATCGATATTTTTGAGGGTTCGTTAAAATATTATCTATCATCTCATGGATAATTTATGGCCAGCCCGTGTATACAATGTTATAATGTTATTATATTATGTATACATAAATGCTCGTTACATGGACTTAGACGTAGTCGAGTTTCATGCACGCCCGCGGTTAGCGAGTAAATAATATAACATATTATATATAGGTATTCAAAGTGTAAAATATCACAGATTATATTTCAATGTATTGTTAAAATTAATTGCCATATTCTACTAATGGCCAAATAAAGTATACATACAATAAATATTGCATTATTTGAATGAGATAATGGGTACAATTCTTCTTGTTAACAAACGACATAAACGTGTATGTGCCTTTCAGTTAGTACTTAAATATATGTTAATTTAAATACTTTACGAATGATCACTGATAAAAAATGTATATTAAGTAGGGATATTATGATGATTTAGCTTTAATTTTTAAATGATTTTTTTAATAGCTGTGATAAAACTATATACTCTTAGTTAAACCTATTATAGCTATGTACTATATTTTTACAATAAGCTCACGTTTCATAAACATATCCAAATTATTAATATTGAATTCCACTATATATTCTATACTTATCAAGAAATTCAATAGTCGCGAGTATAATATTAACATAAACTTGTTGGTATTCTGTAAATAAAATGGAAATATCCTTTAAATAAATATTTCATATATCTAAAATATTATATTTTCAGCATTCTTTTCTCTAAATAATAATGAAATTCCATTTCACTATCCGAATAAATTATTATCATCGATCGTTTTAAAAAAGGCAGAAATATTATTTTATTACAAAGTTAGAGATGTTCTCGAATAAAAATTCAAAGCTATAATAAAAATATCTAATAATATACATATATATATATATATATATATATATAAAATTACGTTATTTAAATTAAATTTAAGTATATATAGAATAAAATATAAGTAAAATATTTAATAAAAATTAAATTGTATGAAATATATTTTATATTTTCGATAACTGATGTTATGTATATACTATGATATTATATTGATATATTAGGTAATTTAATTTAAGATATTACGTTTATCACATACCTATATTATAGGTACACAAAAATATTCAATTAGGAATACCTATATTTATGAAAATAAAATATTATATTATTATAAAAGTACTCTGAATAAAAACGCATTATAAAATTTTCTTTTGCATGAATACAATACATGTATAGTCCAACAAATCAATAACACGACTATTGAAAAAAAATAACATTTCATTTCGGTAAATATACTTCATAATATAAATAATTGCACGTTTTATGTACTTACCTACTGCACGATGCATAGGTAATATTACAATATGTACGAAAGACATCCATACATATTTATTACAATATTACGCACAATTATAAAGAGCCTGGGGAAGTGGTATTATATGATTTATATCCTCTTTAGGTTGCTGCAGACAATACAATAGACGAAGATTACTTCGAGAACTAGCACAATTTGATTGTCGACCATTTTAACAAGTTTTGTTAGCTCATATCCGTCGCGTTTAGTACAATTCGACACAATGAAGGCGTGCGTGGACGTATTCGCAAAACCACGTAGGTACTCATGGAATGAGGGGGCCATGAATAAATTAAGTCTGCCCGATGAAACACACTGCAGCATATACTTTAATATCTACATTAAAGTACTAGTACTCATATTTATATACCGTACAACAAATAATGAACAAATTATCAGTTTTATAACGACATAAAGAGTATAAACTATTGTAGAAATAATATTATTATGATAATACTTTATATAGACGATATTAAATTCTGAGCGGAGTGATATACATCATATAAAATCTAAAAAATCATTGAAATGTCATGCTATAATATTTACCGATAAATACACTCACTGTACATTTTTATATTTTCGAGAACGTGGGAAATATAAAGACATCCCTAGACAGACATCTTCTAATTTTTTTCCAGAAATCTATAACCATTTATGAGTATGTTAATTTTAATTATTCCTATTGAGAATAGATAAATTTGATAAATGAACTTTTAATATGTATTATAAATACACATATTACGAGTATATTATGTATACGTACCAGTACTATATATTTTATTCATATGGTGCATTGCACGATGACGGATCGAATTAAATCGTCACCTGCAGCAATAGGGACATACTTCACCCCTTCCAAGTTCTAAATAGGCTTATATATGCTACATGCCTTTATATAAATGTATAATATATTCATATAATATGCATTAGACTCGTACACTCTGCAAACATATGGTAACCAGTACCTACCGATTAAAAGAGTAAACTTTTTAGTAACATAGGTATATTATAAATTATAATATTCATTGTAAAAACTAAAATGTTTAGCTTCTTTGTCTAGTAGTCTAGTATTTTTTTAATAAGGAGATAGTTTTATAAATAGAGTAAAATAAGAAATAAAAAGTGGAGCGTTAGTTATATTTTGCTGAGATTGAAGTATTTTAATTTGTATTGGGATTTTTTAACTACACACCATAATATTGTAAATCATTGAAGTCTAAATATGTTTAAGGAATGATTTTTATTTTTTTATTTTTTCATGAAATATATAATTAAATTGATATTGTTACTGAGGTTTTTGTTAAATCAAGGGTTATAATCTTTTCATAATTATGAATTGTTTATATATAATTAAATTTTATTATTTCATAATTTGCTGCATTTTTTCAAATTTTAAACAATAATGATAATTTAATAATAGTTATATTATAAAAAAAATGTATATATATAATATGCACATAGGTACATACATATTATATAAGATACTCGTCATAGTTACTTGGATAATACCACAATTTTATTATTTTGGATCAAATCTAATAGTTCTTTATTTTTATTAGAAGAGAGTAAATATTATATAAGTAATTAATATATTTGTATTCAAAATAAAATATTTAGGTATATAAATAGATATTACTGTTTCTTGTCAAATGTATATGAATAAAATACCTAATTTGCAGACTTCTGAATTTTACAACACATTTCACATTTTTTATTTATTTTTTTAATTATAAGTATTAAAGAATCAAACAATTCCTTAAACATCTTGGTGCTGCCTCCCTCCTACCAAAGCTTTTAATTATATGCGTGTATTATTGATTTGTAATATTATATAACATAATACCTATATAATGGTTGATTCACACAAAAATAGGAAAATGTGCACATTTATAAATATTCGTAAATTTAAGTGGTGTCATAATATATATAGAAATATAAAATATGTGTGTGTGTGTAATACCTATCTCTCACGTTGGAAACGGTGTGTGGCGCATCGTAGAGGATAGGATCTCGCGCGCGACCAATGATAGACGTGTCACGCGAGCGCTATAGCGTTCCACGCCAGAATGATTGATTGCACGCCCATCGGAAAACGGTGGCAGTGGCGACAGGAAAAAGGGAATATATAATAATATACGAAGCGCGACGCACGCAAAAAGGGTGAGAATAATAATGACGATGATAATAACAGCGGTGGCAATAATGTGTACACTTTCTCTCACACACGTGTAGCCAAACTCACAAGTAAATATATATATATATATATATATTTAGAAATGGGGAGAGAACGCAATCGACGAGTGAGTGCGACAAAAGTGTGATTGAGCAATCGATGCGCCAGTATAGGGTTCATTACCGTAATGAACGGTTGCGGCCGGCGCGCTACAAAAACGGTGTGTCGGTCGAAAGGGTTTTTCGAGGTCTCTTGAGAATCGTCATGTACATACATATATAGCCGAACAGTAACCTATATATATATATATGGCCCGACACATACATCATCATACGCTGCAGGTATATGTATAATACGTACCTCGGTAATACACCTCGTGGTCATTTATATAAAAGCTCGTTTTTACATAAATATGCTGATTTACGTATATAGTAAACACACTTATAGGTAGATATATATATATATATATCATATAATATGTAGGTGATGCTGCAGGTGCGTCTTTGGTAGCAAAAACGGCAATTTCGTTAATTGCTCAACGGTCTATACGTGAATATATTGTATGTGTAATAATAAATGCTCTTATATAATGCGTTCGTCATCGTTAAAAAATACTATATGGGTAATGGGTATATACGAGTACCATTCATAATTATCTGTCACCATCTATACTTAAATAACAAACTCTATTAGATATAGGTATATATTCATATTTTTAATCGTTTTTCAGCAATGACAACGACAATATCCAATCAATATTTAAGCGCGTCCACCATCAATGTAGAGATCTTTAAAAGTGGTAAAAACTACTTTTTTCAAACAAAACCTATATTTTTTAGTTTAAAACGTTAAGCGGAAAATTTTTTTGAAAATAATAAATAAAATGGTTTTATTTTTATTCGCTCTTTTTTGTATTTTTCTAATATTACCTTGTATTTTTGTTTACTGTATTGTATCTATAATGCACATATCTTCTGTCATTTAAATTAATTTTATACCATCGTAAAAAGGGCTTAGCCCATAAAATATAATATAATAAACAAATAAATAAAATATTTTTACTATATGACTATATAAATTAAAATTCAAACAAGTATTGCCTATCTGTCATTCTAAATTGTAAGCACATTATATTAAATTCGTACTAAAGATAATAGTTCTTTTAAAATGGTTTTACAAAAATAAAAGCAGATGTATAAGATTAGATCAAATCATTTAAAATATTTTATTATCCACTCAGACGATTTTACAAGCTATTAGGTAATTGTTGCTGATAGATAAATTTTAATATAATATCTTCCAAATCTATTGCCTCCAATTATTACCGATTTTTTATTCTTATAGTACCTACACAAGGTTAATAACTAAAAAAATATATTCTTTTGATTTTAATTTATAGATAAGTACATTTAAAAAAAAAAGCTGCTATATGTGCTAAATATATATATACGAGTATATAAAATAAAGGGTAATTCTCAATTTAGATAAGTAAATCTGTATTTACGCCCTACGATATTCCTTAAATGGTATACATAAAGATCTAGCTTTTATAATCAATGATAATATAATATACAAATGCAATTAAGTTTTGATTACGTATAATATATAACAGTTCTTTAAATCACCATTTTATATTATTCTATACGAGTATACATATATGATATATATTTTAATATATTTGTTGAAGTTTATAAATAAAATATAACCTATAGCAGAAGTTTCCAATTAATTAACATATTGCTCTCTTTTTAAGTATGTAAAAATTCAAGATTCTCCACTTTCTAACACATATTAAAAAAATATTTTGCAACCTAAACATATAATTATGTAGTATATGCCTATTGGTATCAACCAATTATAGGCCACTTTTATCATACCTTTTTATTGTTTTTAATTTAACTAAATTTCACCTTTATGGCTCTATATAAGTGTTTTATGTATAATATATAATATAAAGTATACAATACACATTTACTGCATTATATTTTCTATTGAATAATTGTGTTCTCTTTCATAATAATAATATTTTGTCAATATATATATCAACACAACTTCCTATATGCATGGTTTCTTCATTTATAAAATATATACTCATTGTTTATTATTTATATAATTATTATTTTTCACAAATAAAAATATATTTGAAAATGAATTTTCTTAATACCTATTACAAATATAAAATAGGTGTATAATGTATATGTGTGTGTGTGTGTGTGTGTGTGTGTGTGTGTGTGTGTGTGTGTGT
>NW_020270366.1:3485738-3565332 GCF_002803265.2 Melanaphis sacchari | reverse complement strand
TGTGTGTGTGTGTGTGTGTGTGTGTGTGTGTGTGTGTGTGTGTGTGTGTTATCAAAATTATAAAAATAAACCAGTGCATAATGTATAAAATATATATATCTTGGATATACATACGAGCTACTTCTATAAAGTTAATAAAACCTAAAGTAGATAGTATCTATAATTATATATCAATAGGTAATAAATAAAATAAATATAAAATATACATGTTAAATTGATTAATAAAACTTTTAAATTACATATACGTCATAAAGTAAACATAACAATAGGTGTCTAATATCTATAATACCTATGCAATTATGTATATTGTATATAATTTATAAACTATTTATAGTAAGCCTACTAGAACAACGATGAAAAGTGGATAAATACATATAAACATCATACGGAACATTTGTTACAAGACAACACCGACACCTTGTATGTGTGTGTGTGTGTGTGTGTAGGAAGATATATATCGTAGACAAGAGGTTCCGGTTTACACCTATATAGTAATAGCTGTATGATAGGCATGTGCGTATATATGTATATACATATATTATGTATAACAAATCGTGGGTAATCGTGTTTTACACGGTTATTTGACGGCGTGTGCTGGCGTCATTCACCGCGGCCTCTCTATAGGCTGTAGTGTACATATTTAAATTACAAGAAGAGGTAATATACGATGTTCTCGTGGAACAAATCACACAGGCAGGAGGATGCCGGACAAACATATTTTATATAAGCGTGCACCTAGCTATATCGTTTCGGTATAGCTATTACTTATAAATTATAATAATAATAATAATAGTCATAATAATTACACGCATTTCTATTCTATACACATGCCAATGGCATCAAATATTATAGATCCATGAATATAGGCAGGTATACTTTTATATTATATGCTTTATATAGACATAATATAGTATATAGAATATAACCACGCACTTGTAGATATATTTTTATTAAATAATGAATAATAATATGACATAATTGAATTAAAATATTTATTTTATAAAATATATTATTATATATAGGCGTACCTAATATATGATATAAAATCACTTAAAATGTATCATAGTATAGTTGATTTTACATATAGAACTATAAATTATCATCTATATACAGATCCAACCTAAAAATTATGCTTAAATATTTCTAAATTTAATATTATGAATCAAGTTACATTTCAAAAAAAAAATTATCTATACTATAATATGTATATGTATAATAGCTATTTGAAATTTGAATGTTGTTAAGTTAGTTCATTGTAGTTAATCACATTAAAAATCTAGTCAGACATCAATGTTTATTCGTCAGTTATCAGTCATCACTTTAATTTAATGGAAACTATACGTATAAGTGTCAGGTGTATTATATACTATTTACGTGTAATACACGTAAATTGTATTATATATAATATATAATATTATATTATATATAATATTATATATACGTCGTGTATATACATTTAATCAGGACAAACAAGATATATGAAAAAATGTATATATAGATACAAGGTTCTAGATAGGTATATCAATTTTTACTTCTAAATACAAATTAAATTCAACATTTCTCAAAAGATATTATATATGTACCTATATACTTATTTTTTGTCTTTATATTTATAGATACATTTCATCAAATAATTATTATATACGTACGCAATATATAAATAGGCAGGTATAGGTTTTTTTAAAAATAATAATTATAAAACTATGTGCATATTCACTGACCTTACTATTAGTCAATGATATTATTATAAACTTATAACCTAATAAAATATATTAATAATAAAATGTTAAATATTAAAAATACTTATCATATAGCACGATCGACTATTAGGTATATATGTATCAATTTTTGACTTTGTTCTAAATGAAACTATAAATATCTATTACATACATTTAAAAAATACATTGTGTTATTATCTTATTAACTTTTTTCTAGCTGAAATTGATAAAATAATGTGAAGATTTGAGATTCAGACATCTATATTATGTATAATTATACTGATATGTATTACTATATTTTAAAACATGTTCTATATATTTAATTGTTATTGAACTTTATCTATTTAAAAATAAATAAATGCATACATAAGTATTATAATAGGTACCTATAGGTACCTACTAATAAGGTATAGACTATAAGTATCAGTATATGTATACTATATATACATCAATATATAAGCATAATATTCATGAGTGTTGCTTAATATCTATATGTTTTATTTCATAAAGTGTAGGTAACCTATCTTCATTTTGTTGCCAAATTTACTACAAATAACCTAAACCTAAACCATAATCCTTATATCATATAATTTATAATATAATCATTGAATATTTTTTTTTTCATCAACAATACATATATTAAATACCTTTGACTAGTTTAATGCATATTATTTAGACGTTAAATATAGGTGTATAATAATATGTTCCAAGAAATATCGTCTTCGCTAAAGTCCCTGTGGAGTCCACGTTCACGCAAATCCTAACGGAACAATAATTCGAATGCGAGCTCTGAAAAATTGTATTATATTTGAATACTCTTATAACATTTTTAATTCATAATGTCAGTAAGTCGTACGCTGTCGCCTGTCAGGTATCACCTGAAAACATCTCGCGTTTATTGTCTCTGTAACACACACTGTTTATAACTCTCAAACACTTTTTTTATGTTCATTACACTGTGTGATGTCTACGCATCATATGCATCGCGATTCATTGACGCCGAGAAAAATCGGGGCGATCGTCGCGCGGAGGACGGCGGCGCGCGCGACGTCGTTGGCGGCCGCAGCAAACATGGTAGGCGATATGGCGGCGCCCCGCGATTGGTCGACGGCCGGTCACGTGCGGGGCGTGCCTTCCGGCGTTGTTTTACCCCTCTACCCGGCGACGGTGACGATCGCAGCGCGCACCGGCCCCGACGGCCGTCGTCACCGCCACCGCCGCCGCGCGCCAGTATGCCCAAAACGGTGTTCCGAGTTTGTTTGTGTGTGTGCGCGCGCCGCCCGTAGGTATATCGTACCATATGATCGTAGGGAATGAAAAAATCGTCTCGTCATTCGTTGTCCGCTTAGTGTCGAGTGTTGTTGACCGGATCACCGCCGTAATACATAGATACGACTCATCGGGCCGCTGCGCGCGCGTGCGAATTCTCATATCGACAACCTGTTTCGTTTGCTTTTAACGCGTTAGAGATATTTGATAATCGTTATATTGTCCGTATGCGATATTTCTTTTTACATCCGTCTCGCGGCTGTTTTTTTTTTTTTTTATCGACGTTATCACAGCGTTCGTCGAACAGCTTTCTACCCCCTCGCCCGTATTTCAATCACCGTCGTCGTCGTCGTCTAACTTCGCACGCTTTTTATACTATCCGCTGCACTCCGCGGTGTACAGTACATAAATTATATAGATTATAGTGCATGGTGTATTGGATGCGCCAACCATGAATTCGTTCCTCACCCACAACACGCTGCCGTACCATCAACCGACGCAGATGCACCAGATGATGATGGGGGAGCCTAAGTACTCGCCGCCGGACGACTACGGCAACATGCAGAACTACATGGGTTCCCCGGACTTTTTCAGCAGCCCTCACCATCAGCATCACCACCACCAACATCAACACCACCATCCCACTCATCATGCTAATCACCTGAGCCAACATACTCAACACATCGGCGGTGGTGGCGGTGGTGGCGGCGGCGGCGGCGGAGGCAGCGGTGGCGGAGGTGGTGGTGGCGGCGGTGGCGGTGGCCACCAGCAAGTGCAGGCCAACGGCGGTGTCGGCGTCGGCGGCTCGAGCGTCCTTGGAGCAAGCGGCGGCGGCCACTATCAGGGACACTACCAGCAACAGATACAGGCCATGTACCCGAGCCCAGGCCAGACTCCGTCGTATTACACCAGCGCGGCCTCCAATTACGGCGCTTACCAGATGCACCACGGTGGCCAAATGCCGCTCGAGGCGCAACAACCGCCGGCCGCTCTGATGCACAACGCCGCGGCGCAACAGTGTCAGGGCGGCAGCATAATACCGTCCGGGGCCGGTGGCGGCCTGCAGACAGTGGCCATTAACGCGGTAATGTCGCATGACATCAAGGACGACTCGTCACCGTCGCCGCTGCCTTGCCATCTGCAACCGAGCCCATCGTCGTCCAACCACATGTCCAACAATCCGCTGGACGGGTCATGCTCCGACGACATGGACGACTGCAACACGGACACGGACGAGATGATGATGACCACGGTCAACGGGTCACCGATAATGATGGACGACAGCGAGTCTTCGGACCGGGTCATCTACCCGTGGATGAAAAAGAACCACGTGGCCGGAATGCGTAAGTCCATACCTATAAATAGATTTATATTTTTAACTCTATTTATACATCGTTTACAACTCTTAGTACCTGCTTATACTTATAGAATATACGACTTGACCCATATTTATCGGTACTTGTGACTAATTTTAAGAGCTACGATATGAATTGGTCAACGTTTCTATGTAGGCATTGTGGTAATAAGTGTGTACACATCAAAAATATATAAAACTATATATACAGTACACTACTTTTCAAACTCGACTTCTTAGCTGATATAACATCACAACAATTGTATATTGTAATAATGTAACAAACGATATATGCATCTCTATCGTATTCGTTTTTTGATATTAAAGTATACTTATTTATACCGTCAGCGCCATTACTTCGTTTTAATTCGTATTGATTTTATACAGTATCACTTATAACCTAATTTTCAGTCTTAATTCGTGCTTGTCCAATTTGGGGGTGCGATATCGATTTTGTTATTATTATACGTGTAATACGTAGGTATATAATATGTAATACTTACAACTTACCTTTAGAATTATTTTATAGGGTATTTATGTGCATCTTAAACAATTCATAAATTGATCACTGCATCAGTAAAATGTAATAAGGCACTCATAAGTTTTAATTTCTAAGTAATAATAACCTATAAATAACAAAGCTCGTACACAGATTACGTTCTCTTACGTCTAATAAATATATCAATCGTATTAGTTAAATATTAGGTATATTTCTCTCTGCAGTTCTAATAATTTCAATCGATCAATATTATACCCATATATACCTATAATATGATAAATTCTCGTTTATGTAATACGAGTATGTTATATATTTCAAAGTTACAACATCAACCACATTATATAATTTGTAGGTACCTGTTCCAATGCAATATATTATACCTGCACTACCACATTGGTTCCTGCGTAGTATATATAATATAACAATATGTTTAATACATCCGTGTATAGTGCGAAATAATATGTGCTGTAAAAGGTCAGACGTATATTTTTCTCACTCAATAATATAGTAGAGTATAATATAGTATCATGCAGAGCGTGTGCATTTATGTGCATATACTGAGATACGTATGTCCATTGATACGTCATGTTCATTCATAGCGTGCTATTTTTTAGCGGTAGTTTTTCGTCATTGATGCATCTTCAGGATCTACCTGTTCATATATTAGGGTATTCGCAATATCCTGTTGACAAGTCGTAATACAATTGTACTGTGGTTTGAGAGGTTTGAATTTAATAGATCACGTATCCCGATTATATAATACCCTAAACCTTTTAAACGTCATTGTCGTTTAAAGCATCTATACTAATACATTATGTTTATTTAACAAAAAAAAAGGCGATATAAACCACCGTAACAAATTTAACAATACACACATACCGCTACAACAGGAGGCATCATGATCTATATATTGTGTTTTGGCCAATTCTCAAAAACGTATTTGGCCACTGTCCACACAAGACACTATAACACTATAAAAACATCTTATCCGTAAAAAAACATTTTTTTTCCACTATTATATTATCTAAATACGACTTCCTGTATATACGGTTTCTTTGTATGTAGGTAATACAAAACAATAATTCACATACTTATTTGCAGAAACCAGGATACGTCTTAGATATTTTACTCATGCAGTTTCATATATATATAATATTATATTATATTATATTATGTGCTCGTATCAAACAGGTACATAATAATAAAAACTGTAATTTTTGTTATACTAAATTATTATAGAGATAACCGTTAACATTTTAATATTTGTAAATTGGACAACGATTAACAACGAATAACAATCATGAGTTTTTTATTTAAAATACAAGACTTTATCATAGATGAAAAATATATTTCGATATCGACTATTCGTGAGATAATCGTATTACTATAATATCGATGTTTAGGTCAATAAAACTAATGATCTGGACGCTTTATTGTTTGGTAAGCACCGTATCCGCGATAAAATATAGGTTTAAGATATATAATGTATAGATTTTTTGTAATCGGAAAGAATAACAATATTATACGGTATAAACGTATATGCACTCGACGGTGTGTCCGAAAGAGAGCTGTTGTCGTAATAGGTATAATATAATAATAATACGCATTGTAGGGTACCTAGGTATAACATATATGAGATGAAGGCAACGAGATTAAGTGATCGGATAAGAAACAAATGAAACGGTATTATTCGAACTATTTCGTTTATGTGTGTGTAGGTACATAGTTTTATATTAATCCTCACGTAGTTGCCCCTGACACCTTCTCTTGCCGGGGATGCAACAATTATACCGATCTAAGAGTATACACATTGTATTATATCTATTTAAGTGCACATGGTTAAAAGCGTTTGAGGGATTTGTAAGCATCATTGCTATAGAAACTTCAGGACTATGTTGATGTTTTTTTTTTTTTTTAAATTGTCCATTAAGAATTCAATAGATGTGGTTATTAGTCTACTCTTAGATTAGATAAAACAAAATAACACTGTTTACAATTGTTAACTTGAGTTAAACTATGGAAAAATAAATATTATACTGCTTCCGTATTTTTTTTTTTTTTTTTTTTTTTGATGAAGTGCGTGTTGGAGTACAGCTGAGTTAGTAAAGACATTTCATTTCCAGTTTATTTTAGGCATTTGGTTATAACTTGATTGATTGTATAAGATTTTTCTTACAAGTGTCGTATGTAGGGAGCAGTTCTTTGATGATTGGTGATGAGGAGGAGTAAATTATAGATTCGTGTGTCCTATTCTAACGCTAATGATTATTATGCCAAGTGGTCTCTTCTTTTTAAAATAAGAGACAATTTCAATTTTGTAATGGAACGTTTTATATTTCTTGATTTGTTTGTAATAAGTACTCTATTCAAATTTTTCTTCTGTGATTCCATTGTTTTGTGGTTAATAATATTGAATGTCTTTAAGGTAAATTATAAGACGACGTCGTGTATATATATAATATTATGAAATTACGTATGTATATATGTGTAAACGTTTAATATTAGACACCTATAATCAATATATCTAAATTATACTCGTAATATATTTATACAGCAATACGCATACATATTTTTTGATATATAGTATTCGTATGATTATTATTAATATCTTAATAACCATAAATATTCGTATAATAATAAGTAGTAATTATATTATGCATAATACGCCGTATGATACAGTGCACGTGCGAAATCCATCGTCGTACTCATATTATACTTATAAGATATACCTACGACGAAAATCCGTCGGCCGTCGAGACACGTGACATTGACGGAGATTTTTCGCACGCACTTGACCGTTCCTCCGTGTTTAGAGACATTGCGGCCGCCCCCCGAAACCGCCAAGTCATCATGTTAGTTTCACGCGATTGTCTATGTATCACGTTTATAATATGTACTCGTTTGTCGGCACTGCTCTCTTTATAGTCAATCGTCAACTGAGTAGGTATCTCCCGCGCGCGTGCGTGTGCTCTGTTCACGGTATGACCGTATATACTGTAGGGTTAAGTTATATTTCAAGTTGTATTATAAAATTATTTAAACTATACATCGACTGTATAACTAATATTTTAGTCTCTGTGTTATATTTATGGGGTGAAAGAAGGGGTGGTATTCATCTGGTTCGATTTTACCGGTAACTCAACATATTATTTCTTATAATATAGTACTTACTACCTAGGTATATATAAGTACTTATGTGTTGATTGGCAATTAATATAAATAATATAATTATGTACAGTGAGTATAAGATCCTTAGTTAACTGACATTATCATAATATTATCACACCCCTGAAATAATAATGATACAGTTAGTAATAACAGTTGAAACTGCTACCTTTAGTTATTAAAATAATAACAAAAATAGTAACCAATAACTATAGCGCAAAAATAAATATAACCATTTATGACGCTTTTTCTAAAAATAGTTTTTAATAAGACAGTATTTGCATACCAAATTTTTATCCATATCTTTTAAAAATTCGATTATTTTGTGTATAACCCGATTTAGGTACGCTACCGTTCAGTATGACTTTTTACATGAACAGTTAAAAACCTGCTTATCTTAAAAGTACATAAATACCATGAAATGTAACAATCATTACCATTGCTCATTGTCCTGAAAAAAAATGTCTTGCATAAATAAAAATTCTTAATAAAGCTTGTATAATATAGCTTTTTATTTAAATATTATTTTTATGTTCTTATATTTAATATTATAAATAACTTAAATATTTATAAATTTTAAAATATTGAATATTTACCTATATTAAAATTAATATTATCTGAATGTATAGCTTAACATCTTGACTTTTATATCTTTGAATAAATATAATTTTATATAAATACAATTTTGAATGCTATTAAATATGACATAAAAATAATAGGTAATCATGTTCCTATATGTATATATTAAATAATAATAATTGTGCGCATTAAAAAGTTATATTTCACTAAGTCTATAACCACTTCATAATTTTTGTATTTCATTTAATTAGGCAATGTCAAATTGAAGAGACCATTTCATGAAATATTTTTATAATTCACTAACTGTGAAAAAGCCATTTTCATTTCATAAAATAGACAAGTTTTCATGAAAAGCAGATTTAACGAAATAGTTACAGCATATGTTATGTATATAAGCATAGGTCACACGATGTCTAATATTATACAAGCGTATAGTATACCTATATAGAGTACCTCTATGTATATAGTGTATGTTCTGCAGTATATTTGACCTTCGATTTATTATTATAAATGTTTCATACTTTCATTTCGGATTGGCTAAGATAACTTGTAATATTAAGCAGCACTGCAGCTAGCAAATATTGCAATTACTGCAACAGCTGAACACTCAAGATATGATGCAGAAGCTATAGTTTTCTCGTTGCATTGCATTAACCTACACGTGATATATGATATAGTTTATAATTTAATTTAATTAATTAACTAAATTTCATGTATATAATATAATACTTGTATTATTGCTTCCATATTGACTTAATTATCTACACTTGTATTATTGCACTTTATCTAGAATATGATCATTCTTTTGGTTATTATGCGCTACGATTTAGTTTTTATAGAGATTATATACGTTAAATAATGTTAAACGTAGTCATTTACGTTAAATTTGACAAGAAATTGATTTTACGTTGATTTATTAAAAATTAAAAATTTAAATTTAGAATTTGAATAAGCATTAAAAATGTATTAGTAATTAAAATTTATTAATTAAATAGATTTCTTTTTTAAATTAATTAATATTTTGAATTATTAAACCGATATAATAATTTTATAAGTAGATATATATACAACACTTCAATTAGCAATAATTAATGTAATCAATTATGATTCTTATGACACATTTTTTCTAACTAGTAACTACTTGAAGTTTTTAACTTCTCTAATTAATTTTTATTTCATATATTTTGTCAACAAATATTCGCGTATTTTTTTTTTTAGTCTATTCTAAATCAATTTTTCTTTTTGACAGACGCCCGCGAATACACGCGTTACTCTGCAACACATTATGTCATGTTTGCGGCTATAGCAAATACCTATTTTGATTTAATTATAGCAATAATAGCTCATATACAAATTTAAAATAATATATAATTACCACTGCAATTTAATTTCACTTCAAAATTTTATATTTAAATTACTTAGTTATTACTTATTACTATTATTATACAATTCTTATAATCTATTAAGATTAAATGATTTTCTTTCGTAAATATTGAATACACTCCCCGGATAAAATATCAAAACTATAGACAAAACTATATTATATTTTTTTTTAATGTATATAATATATTATACTAAACATTTACGAATTTCGCGTGTAAATAGTTTTATACACTCTGCGTCTATGCCGTGAAAATGAAATGGTCAGCGGTTGTCGAACTATTGCTGTTGTATACATGTGCGCGATAAAATAATGCAATTAAAATTTAGATATATTTTATATGACACTCACGCTGTTTATACGTAGATAGATGCTTATATTATAATGTGCACTACTTTATGAGTTATTAAAATACTACACATATTATAAATAGTTCTACTGCAGTGGCAATGACCGCTAAAATGGAAAGTTGTGGTTACGCATAATAACGTGTTGGACGTTTGTTTTGAATTGGAATTATTGACCGGCACACAATAACATATAAGCATTATTATGTGGTTTTAATTATTTTCGAAAACCTTTTCATGTATTTTATTTATCGTTTAGTAGTGATACGGAGATATGCGGAAAGATAGTATTAAAATAGTCCTGCAGCACAGTGACTAATGCCGCTCACAAGAAAATTTCGATAACTGATAAATAATTATATACACTATACAGTATTCCGCAATACTAGATATTATATGAAATTGTAAATCTTAATTATTGTTAATATAATAAATCATACACATTTATAAACATTATAACTTGTACAAAAATATAATGTGCATTCATTTAGAAGGACGAGTGTCTATGTAGGTTTAGAGTTAATTAATAAATTATATGTAAATTTCGATATAGGTAACCATAATATAATATACAATATAGCAATATACTCGTATGTAGGCTTATTTTAAATTACCACTACTGATCGCAGACAATTTAACCAATCTTCAATCAGACTCAACTATCAAATGTTTATACATTTTCATTCAGTTTAAATTATATAATTTTTTACAGTACATAAATAAATGCATATCACTAAAAAAATTGTTTTTATTTATTTAATTTTAATGTATAGTCACCACTGATTTGCATATATATCTGAGATATACACTTTTTAAGTATAAATTAAACTTATTTAATTGAGAAATGCAGATACGTAGTCGTCAAAAACAACAGTTTAAAATTAAATAAAATAAATAAATATAAGTGTAAATTATATGAATTTATCAAAATTGTTTTATTTGTATATTTTCACTTCATAAAACAACATATATTATAGGAATAACTATATTGAATACTGAATAAATATATAGGAAAATTAACCAAATAATACACCTAATATCCCTTTTTTTAAATAATGCAATTTTCATAATCTATTTTGAATCTAAATTCGAACAAAAAATTCCAATTTATTAAGACATATTTATAATAAGAATAAAATACTAAAAATCTTATATGTTTGTAAAATCATTTATTATTTATATTTAATTTATGCTGATAAATTAATACTAATAACTATAACATTTAAATCACCATAGCCCCATATTTTCCATGCATATTAACATAAAATAATAACTATTCTTAGTATATATAATATTTAATAACTCGAAAAATTATTAGTTCAAATTTTGATTTAGATATCTACATTAAAAGTCACAAAAAAATTATTTGCTGATTAATTTAAAGTAAAATATTGGAGCTCTAATTTAAAAACAGAACTTTTTATCACTACAGAATAATCCTTATATAGTATAAAAAATATGGTCTTTAAGTATATGTACAGTTTCTAAATATCAGATTTTGAACAACTACGTTAACAAATCCGAGAAAAAATAGGTAGGCATATTTGGAAAATCACACTGTTTACAATATATTAATTATATTAATGAAATTATTATATATTTTAATAAAATATTCAGTGATAATATAATTAGTTCATACGTCAGTCTGTAGTTAGTCTATCATTCGAGTTTAAGTTAATAAAATGAATAAATAAATATCACAACGAAATTCTTTATTTAAATCAACAAACTTCATTATTTAAATTATAAAAACATTGAATTAGTAATCTTATTTCTTTAAGTAACTCGTGCTAACTAAATAGTTAAATACAGCATTTAGCAAGAATATCTAGTATTTTATTTTAGCTTTAAATTAAACTACATCTAGGGGATAAGACGTTAGGTCCTATATATATAGTACAATTAAATACATTTAGTAGCACTGCTGTAGTGTCATATTTATAATGTATAGAATTATATACTTACCAATGTAGAGCTTTGACATGCCTTCACTCATTAATAAAATTATAATTTATCACTTATCGATTATTATAATAACTATTTAATATATTCATATATAATTTTATTTATTTTATAACAATATAAGTCGTCTATTATCTTATGTCCTTATAATAATTGTTAAAACTTTAAATCTCTATTTTTGCCTATAATAAGTGAACATCATGTAAATCGAACAACAGCAACAGCCGTTAGTACGTATATCTACGTAAAATATTGTTTATAATAATAATAATTATTATTATTGAATATATATATATATATATATATATATGTATATGTATATATTTGTATACACATTCTACATATTATTACACTATATGTCTATGATCTATTATGTATATAATATGTTAACGTAAAAATAGATAATATATGGTGTTTGTCAAACTTTGTCATTGAACTTTTTAATTTCTCGACACCGTCATCGGTAAATAACATGGAATAATGGATGATACCGTGTCGACATTACAGCTATAATTATACATGGTCTTATCGCGAAGAGATAATGCGTACAACTGCTGCTACAGTGGCAATGGCAGTGAAGGATGTTTCTGCGATCACGATTATCCATAAATCATTTTGCACGATCGATAAAATCTTTTGCGAGCATCCGATTCGGATTTCTTGCGACATTCATTAAATTTTCAAGGATTTATTTTACTAAACCGTACAAAAAATATATTTACTTAAGTTATTTTATGGGCGCAATATGCACTGCTGCGTAAAATTATAGGTACGACCCGAGTCTTTAAACCTAAGATTGCCTGGTCATGGTGATGGACACTGATTGTACATTGTCAGTATAATATGAAATAATTATAACAGACATTTAAGCGCGAAATGCATGTGAATCAATGCAGTAAAATAATATGCGTTTGAGTATTATTAAAAACAGTATTTTCAATTATATTTTTCTATAATTATTATTACAGCAATAATATATTGTGAACCGGAACGTTGACCGCCCGCGATTCCGATGATCTATATTCTTACATCTGTTTGACTATCTATACTCAGTTGTAAGTCTTAACATATTATTATTATTTACACTTACGCTACTGTATAATAAATATTCACATACGCGTGACCTGAGAGTTATCTGCAGTGGTTAGTCTACTACGCGCATGTAGATACTTAAACGGCTGAGACTTATTACAAAACTCAATATATTTTATTTTCAGCGTCTTTTCTCTGCGGCGCTGTATTTTACCGAGATCTCTTTTAATCCGTGCATCACGCGGCTTAAATTTATCGGAGTTTCTCTATTTCTTACTCGAATATTGCACTATATAAAACATATTTTATATTATATTATACGTATATACGTGGTTTTTTTCTCCCGCACGATTCCTATATTTATATAATATATATCATACATTTGAGTATTTTTATTTTATTTTTTATTCTGCTCTTCTCTCGTAGGACCTGCAGGCGCTTTGTGGCCTTTTCCTTGTGCAGTTTTCATTCACGACACGTATTTGATTAATGGTTCAACGGGGTCAGGAGCATCTGCCGTTATACATCCGGACAAGGATGGGCGAGGCATAGGGGTATATCGGGGAATATACAATATACAGGGCGCGCACGATAGACAGAGAATGTGCGTGTGACGAGTAGAGTGCGGCGGGAAACCCGCGGCGGACCGTACACGGTAAAAAGCCAAAACCTTTGTGCGCCCTTTTTCAAACCCCGTCGGAATATTGTCGAAAATTTAGCTAGTGACATGTCCTTTGAACGTTCTCGCCATGCCGCCGCAACCATCGGCGTGTCCGCGAGAATACATTACACCCTAGGGACTGCTACACACATACACACGAACACACACACACGCGCGCGTACTACATACAAACACACGCACGCACTTACGTCCATTTGTATAAAGCTACTGTTCCTTATTCACGTGCGTTTTCCTCTTCCCCCCTTTTTTTATACGTGCCAACGGTTTTCACACAACGTTGACACGTCAAAAGATTTTATTTTTTCATTATCCCATCCTATCCTTTTTTTTTTTAAGTGCGCATACCTGGTACGATAATAATATATATACACGTATTACGTTGCATAATATTCGCACGTATACCTATACCGACATAGCCATAAAACGTTGAAGATCGAAAATCATATTGGTTAATTTATTAAAGCGCAGTATACTACTGTTTTGATGGAAAAAGCAGATATTTCAAAAATGTTCATAATTTAACCTATAGATGTGAACACACACTTTTAATATTATATGCCAATTGCCAACATATATTTTTATTTATTTTGTTCCTTAGTCATCACTCATTAATTAAAGATAAAATGTATATCTAAATTATGTTATATATCCTACATATAAGAACAACGGACGATGGTAGGAAACGATAACAGTATACGTACAATACCTATGTAGTATATATTGTTAAACAGTTTATTGAATAAAACACCAAATCTTAAGCCTCAAATCTGATAATGTCACATTATCTGTATATTGATAACACTCTTTTTATTGATGTTTACCGACAAACATCTGGAAGTCACTTTTTTCAACCAAAAAATATTTATCTGTTCTGCAGTCCCGTATCATTCCAACAAAAGATAACTTAAACACTAAATTGCTTTATCGGATGATTAAATTTCTTCATTTTTGAATAAGTTAAAATTTGAGCTAAATTCTGTTTTTAAATTTAAATCATATAAATCATACATAGATACTAAGTTTTTGATATCTGCAAATGTTTCATATTTCGTTTTTCTTTTCAATAATTCTGCTCAAAATTACTTTTACCACCACTGTTATGAGACAAAAATAATAAACCTTTTTAATTTATAACTTATAAGCAACGAGGCGTTTCCTGTAGGGCGTTTTTGCAATATATACGCCCTCTCAAGGGAACGCCTCAAAGCCGTATTTTTACTACCTTCAATTTCGTTTTTACGTTGGTGTATAGATATGTATACGTGTATATAATACAAAGCATTGACAACTAATTCATACCTAAAATATTTAAAGTCTTATATTTAACAGTTTACATTCAAGAAACAATATTATTGTAGCCCTAAATGTGTTCATAATTATACATACTATCGCAAAAATTAAAAATAAAACCTAGGAAACATAAATTTGTCACCAAATGCCTTGTAAAAATAGATGAAATAGGTTAATACACAACTAAAATATATACATATAATATTCGGTAAAAAATAAATATCGAACCTTATATCGATGATAAGGGACATCACATGTGTAGTAGATTTCAATTGTCACATCCAAACGTGATGCAAGCCTTATACTTTAGAATATAATATATTAAATATACATACTTTGTCGATACTCGTGTGATAGATTAATATCGACATTAATTTTGTCATCTTCTAAGTACCCGTAAATTATCAATAACGAATAGACTGCAGGTTGCTGCAGGAGGCAAGCCGCAGCGACGGCGAGACGATAAGATGTAGATGTTGATAAATTACAAGGGGCTGTGTAACTATACACAATATATATTATATATACCTGCATAATATATAGTTACTGTGTATAAAGTACTATAAACACAGCGACGAGTGTAATGCATGTGGTATCTAAACGGTGACTGTGGTTGTACGAGCCGTGTGTGTATTATTTTATATATATATTATATGGCGGTGGTCGGTGGATACCTATTATACAACAATGATAATAATAAATATATAGGACCCATAGGACACAAATCGCGCGCAATTCAATGATATATAATGATGATTATGATAATAATAATAATAACATATACACAAACATATAATATTATAATAATGTACAGGTACGCGTATCGATCACATCCAAGTGACGGCGTACAATAATAGTCGTCGTCTCGATGTGTCCTTCGGTGTGCATTAATTTTTTTGTACATACGTCGAATCCCCATAAATATCGTTGTGCGGCTCACATAGACGTATAAATGTGTACATTGTCCGTGACCCTCCCGTGCAGTTTATCACAATCAAAATAATAATAATATGTATAAGAACATGCCGTTATTAATAACGCGTATATAATAATATATACAATAATAATAATATATATATATCGACCTCATATCGTCGCAGCAACAGGGGAAGTCTCTTATATATTACCTACACGGGTGTCGTAATGTGCTTGTGCGGTGTTAAGTAGGTGCTTATAGTGGTCTGTCCAACGCATGTACATACCTAAAAATGCATATCTATATATATTATATATACCTATATACGTTTATAATACGATATACATCACATCAGTAATAATGTAAACGGGGACGTAAAATATTATTATACGTATAAATAATAATGGCCCCACACTAGTCGATGCGTACACGCGGTGCAGTATCGTCTCGAGATTCTCCGGGGCGGCGGCGTGGAGGAGCGTGTAAAACGCGCTAACGACAATGGCAAGCGATTTATAATTTTTGGACCGCGCGACCTCACCCGGCGAACGCGCGCGCGGACCGCCACGCTACAGCCCGCGAGATTAATATCGTTCGACAGGGCGGTCTCATTGTGCCCCTTAATGATCGCACACAAACACATAGTACGTATACATACACGCGAACACTGCACCAGCGCGTTTATACTCCCAAAACACCCATTACAGAGGTCACGTAAATTACGTACAGGCAGGTAGGTAGGTGTATACGTGTGTGGTTGTCGTTGTATTATGTATAGATGATGTATATACACCTATTATATTTACTGCGCGTATCAAGCACTGCTGCAGACGAGCTCTATTCATTGCTAATTTGAACATCTTTAGACCGCTATTGATATGATATACGCGCACTCCTCTCATGCATATATACATATATTATATTATGTGTTTATACACATACAACGATATTATACTGATGCAACGACACGGCCAAGCTCATTTGTATCCGCCGAAGGTATAATAATATCAAGTATAAGCACAGACATACACACACAAACACACACTCACATACACACACACACTAGCACAACGATCACCGGTGGTCCTCTTCGCTTGCTGTTCGACAGTCGTACACGCAACACGCACCGGCTGTTTTATAATATTATATTCTTTAATATGTGTTTTAAGTAGGTCCTTCAAACGAATCCTTCACGTATGTAAGTGATAATATTGTACTATTAGGTCGATTGATCGACGCAAGCTTTTTTTTTTAATTAATTTTTTTTTTCGATCAATTTGGTTACTATGATTTTTTATATCCGCGGATCACATGTTTAGTTTTATATTTTTTAGGTACGAGTTTTTAAAAGCATTAAAGCTTTTAAGAAATAGATATACCATATAAATCCTAATTCTATGGAGTAATACGATAGTAACGCGCTGAAGCGGTGTATCACATTTGCCGGTACTATACAAATTCACGTGTAGATGCGTTTGTATACGTTCTCAAAACTATTACAATATAAAAGTATATTATTATTCATTATTAAATATTAAAATATTAATCATTATTCAAAAATCACTTCACATTGTATCCCGATCGTGCGAATCGTGTTAGATATTGTATTATCACGGTAAAAAAATACATTATACACCAGAAGTTGTGATTTATACTAAGTTTATTCCGTTGATCCGTTATTTAATAAATAGATAAGTTTGATTTTTATTTCCCTTCATAATTATATCTATTTATTATTTTATAATTCATAAAAGAATCCTTATACCTATAATACCTATAGGTACATCATGTACCTAATACCACCAAATTATTATGCAATTTTCAGACCTGTTCTTTTTGACGAATTCACTTAAAGAAGTTTAATAAAAGCTTTTTTGAAACTGATAATTTTATACATATTTGTTTATCATGAATTAATTTAGTTTAACGAAAAACTTATAAATAAGCGTAGTAATCTCAATGGCTCACAAAATGTACTGAGCTTACTGTATGTAAATCGTAATAATCGGAGAGCGCTGCTCGAAAAAGTTTTGTAAACGGGTCCGAAAAATTATTATTTTATTATATTATTTAGATTTTTTTATTCATTTTCCGACAGAGTAAATATTGTATACAACAACTAGCTGACGTTTAATCAATAGCCGGTAATCAAATTACGGGAATCAAACATTGTACTCGAGCACCGCCCCAATACTGCATTGATAATTATATTATTTTCATTCGTGTGAAACCGTACATGAAAACGCCCAAAATCCACAGTAATTTACGACGACTCTCTCAATTCTGCCCTAAGCAAACATCAAGCCTAAATTGTAATCGCAATCGCTTGAGTAAGATATTTACAATTTTTAGATATCTAAAAATACAGTTTTTAAACATTACTCACGATTTTAAAGGTGATCATTATCGTAATAAGTTAGATTAAGTAAAATGCACCGAATAATTTAGAGTAATGTTTGGCTAAATGTTGTGGTTAATAATAACGATTTACCACAATATTCCTGAAGTATATAACATTATTCCACATTTCAAAAAGTAGAATCCAATAAATTCCACCAAAATAATGGAATATGATAATTGTTAAACCAATTACTACTCATCAATGTGAGTTAATCCATCAATACAAATACTTGCAGAATCTATTAAACATATTATAAAATTACCAAACATTTTAAAATGATTTTTTTCGAAAATCAACTTTCACGTTATCACGTCTACCTAAGTATTCTCGGCAAATAAACTAAATATTATATAGGTATAATTACAATGAAGTCGTACCAAGGTGCTAATAAATCGGTTAACCGCAGAAATAATTACATAACTAAACAGTTATCATTTAATATATCAATATTACAATACATTAATATTTTGTGCCACTTTCAATTATTTTGGTATATTATTCTTAATTTTAAATTTAGTTTATACTTGATATTTTCTTATTTATATATTACATTATTATTTTTTTTTTTTGTATCCGATTTTTGGGAAAATTTTTGTTGGAAAAATTATTTTTCTTAACACATGATGACTTCTAGACTTTTACTTTTAAATCACATGACACGACACGGTATTCCACGCACCAATACTTCAAGATAAGCCATAAGTGATGCATATACCTATATATATTCTATTTATTCTACGTAATAACACTATTATACAATGTAATTCATAAACAAAATATATAGTTACGTGTATAAGAATTACTAGGTTTATTTTTAAAAATTATTGCGTATAATAAAAACAAAGTAGGTATTCAGAAATTAGCAACTGGAAAATAATAAATAATATCGGGTTCCCTAAAAGTAATATTTTTAATTATATGATTGCAGTTAGAATTTTTATACTTAAAATGTCATTTTTATTTTTAAAAAACAAATTATACAAAAACTTTAACAATTAAAAAATTTAAATGTAAAATAAGACTTGTACACATACACTCGTTATTAATATCTTATTACCTCATGTCGCCCGTGTAATGTGTACACCAACACCAACGGCGTTTGAAAAAAATAAATACCATAAATCTTTTAATTAGGAGGTAAATGTTGAATTATAATAATACAATTTTCTCGAATATTATATATAGCTGTTAGGTATATAACTATCTTATTATGGAGATATAATATATATTATATTGGTGTTAATACAACACGTCTTTTTTGATGCGATATATCTGTATATTTAGTAGGTACCTATACCGTTGCACAACAACCAATATATTTTATATGCACAGTGACTGCGGCAGCCCCTAAGGCTAATGATAAAATAATATACTAGTGTACATGTGATTTTTTTTCTTTTCGCCAATAGATGTGTTTTGCTCTCTACAACACACACACACACACAACTAGCACACGATCTTAACGAGCTGCAAGGCCGTCGTTGTCACTGAAGTGCGTTCTTTTATATACATAATATAACCTATATAAATATATATTTACATGTACACTGTATAGTATGTTTTTGTGTAATAGAAAAGTTGATGTCGAACAACAAACACACACGCGCGCCTGTGTGTAATACTTTAAGTGTGTATATTGTATAAAAGTAATATAATAATAATAATAATAATAATTTTAATACACATACGCATACACGCCACAAAGACAGAACATAACGGCAGCAGAAGCAGCTATTCGTCGTCGGGTGACCCGGCAACGTCGAAAAACGCACCCGAGACGGCGGCATAAATTATTATTATATACGCTGCGCATACTGCTCCGGCAACGTTCCCCCATTTAAGGACCGCCGCCGCTGTAACCACCACGCCCTTGTCTACCGACCGAACATGGCTCCGGCATTTCAATAATAATAATAATAATAATAATGGGAGAAATATTTCGAAATTAAACGTTCGGGCGCAGAAAGACGCCACCGCTCAATATTATCATCGAGCATATATTATCTACTAAATGACAGTGTGTACCAATATATAAATACATATACCTACTTACACGCTCAATGTTATTGACACAATCTATGCGTATAACAGTTATCAGCAGTTGGTAATTAATATATAGCTTTTTTTAAACGAAAGAACCGTTTAGACTATAATTTGTCCTTTCTACTTTAATTTTTAAGCATTTCTACGAGTGAAACAATCCACATTATTTGCATTATTCATGTTTTCTAATAAACCAAAAGAAAGAAATTACTTTTTTATTTATCAAGATAATTCAAAAAATTTTAATATTTTTTCTACTTTATATCTTTCGTGGGAGTCGCGGAGGACAAATAGGTACCTATATTCTTGTTTATGAGAAACGTAAACCAAAAAAGTTCAGTAATTACTTTCTGATGTACATTATTATATTTATAATTATTTACCAAGAAAATTAAACTTTACTAATAATATGAAGGCTTACATTTTAAAATAAACTGCAAATATCCATAATCTATTGTGTCATTCAAAATCGCTTAATTCCTATAAACTTTGCATGTACCTATAAACACCAAACAATTATTTGAATTACATTGTTAACTACTCTACTTCCTTTTGACTATTCATCCATATACCACTCATCGGCTCGTTCACACCACAAAGCGTTATATTAAGTTTTATAATAATACCGTAAAAAATGATATGCACACGATATATTCCATTAAAAACGAATATAAAAACAACCCAACATCGCGATAACATTATATATATTCAAGTGTACTCCTAATGTACCTCCACAGTGTCTGTCGATTTTTTGATAGTGTTTATACGTGTTGTTCGTATTCCGATATAAGTATTCGTTTCTGATGATGTGTATAAGACTTATGTTTTCTGATTTCAGCGAACGGCGCGTATCAGCCAGTGGACGTGAAGAGACAGAGGACCGCGTACACAAGGTATCAGGTGCTAGAGCTGGAGAAGGAGTTTCACTTCAATAAGTACTTGACACGTAGACGGAGGATTGAAATCGCTCATTCGTTGGTACTGTCCGAGCGGCAGATAAAAATATGGTTCCAGAATCGACGTATGAAGTACAAAAAGGACAACCATCTTCCCAACACGAAAAACGTGCGCCGGAAAAACGGAAGCACGCAACCGGCGGGAAAAAAGTCCCGGGCCAAAAACAATAACAACAACAATAATAGTAACAACAACAACAACAACCATCAGCAACCGCTGTGCTCACCGTCTGGATTAAAAATCGATTCGCACGATATGTCACCGCAACAACAACCCGAGTTGAGGTTACAACAACAGAGTGATACCGGGTCGACGTCGCTGATGACCGCCATAATACCGTCGTCATCGACGTCTTCGTCTTCGTCGTCGTCTGCCGCCGCGTCGGTCGCAGGACACAACAATCCAGCCGCCGCTATGCAGCAACAGCTTCATCAACAACAACAACTTCAGCAGCAACAACAGCAACAGTTACAACACTGTATGAACCACCGGCCAACGCATCTGTCTCAACACCTAGGGCAACAGCAACAGGGTTTGGCCATCGGAGTCGGAGCCGGTGAGTATGGCCTCACTCAGCTATAACGGCAGGTTTGCAGATCGTGAGCCCGTTTTCCAAGGTATAAGTTACTTGACATAAAATGAAAATATACGAAAAAATAACTATAAAATGAAAAAAAAAAAAATACGAAGTGGCCACCGTGTTATGATCAATATAGATACTTTATTTTAACCCATCATATATATATTGCAGACATTCTCACTTTTTCAGACATTCTATGTATAATATCTTCCAACGGATTTTTCCCTTCAGTCCGATTAGTTATGTTATACGCACCTTAGCATCCAAGTGACTGTTTATTGCTCGATTTTTCCATACTGTATATCGTTTGTAATTATCGAAAACGTGACGATAAATATATCTGACTTTCGATTGACGTATTGTGTCACATATTATAAGAGTCTGTGGGTATATATTTACTAAAACATAAATATTTTGACTGTGAAAAGAATAATTCCTATGGTATTTAATTATGTGTATTCGTGTCTGATAATTGGCTTATTGAAATTTTCTGGCAAAATCATCATTTTCGACGCACAGTAGATATATATATAAATTGGTTAAAGTGTTTATATTTATGGAAAAAAAATGTTATTTAATGTTAGTGTCACTTATATTTAGATCTTTTTTGCCCAATCGTTTTGTTTTCGTTACGATAAAAAGATTCTACGTATATATGCTATACATATATATATATATGAATAATTTATATAATTTATAAGATAGAAACATTATTTATATACAACTTGCATACATATATATATATATATGTATGAGTTATATAAAATATATGAAGAATAAAATTATATACAGCTCATTTGTAAATTTTAAAAATATATTGTATACTATATAAAGAATCGTATTATAATTATTATCATTATTATTATTATTATTATTATTTTTTTTTTTTTGTAATCTTTTAATATGTATATAAAATATAAATCACAAAAACACAAGCTCATTTATTTATTGACCTATAAAATATAATATATGATAGGTATTACTACTTTATTATAAGATTCACATGTCTACTGTAATATGTAAATGTTTTTCCATGACTATATTATATAAACTATAAATGAAAAACTATTTTTTGTTTTATCGTTGTCGTCGTGTTAGAATGTCTTTTTCTTTTTTTGTATACTCAAAGAAAAAGAAAATATTTTTAACTTGTGTATTATACTTATATACTATGTATAATATATTATTGTATACTTTAAGAGTCGCTACATATATTTTCAACCTTAATTGTTTTAAAATATGTATTTCTTTTCTTTTCATTTTTCCTTTATCATATATTCATGTTATACTTGTTATGCTGTGTCTAACGAAATACGATAAGTTTCAGTATAGTTGACAGTGTTATCATTAAAACATACTGTGTAATAATATGAGCATATTATAAATTATTATTCAAACAAAAAATAATACAAATAAATTAATATAATATGGAGAAAAGCAAATCAAAATACAAACCGTCATTGAAACAAAAGGGTTTTTATTTTTCTAATATTTAGTATTGGTACCTTTACTGGCTATATCCGTGTATACTATTAGTAAAGTGTAAGTATACACTTACAAACACTGTACTTAATAATGTAAGTATAACACCAGTATCCATGCCTTATAGAATGCTTTTCAAAAGTATTTAATAATTATCTCTTGAAAAAAAAAACACTATATCATAAAAATGTTTAACGTTCCTCTATTTTTTTTTTTTTTTTATACTTAATACCCGACAACCAGCACTTTGAAAAACATATTAGTAGGCAATAACCAGATAGCTATAATGACAACTGTTAATTATTTTCTTTGAAACAAGAATAAAAGTAGTAAAACCATAATTATGGAAAATGCGAATCTAAAAATAAAACTCAATAAAATTGTCAATTACTGGTCAACAAACAATGTAAAGAATCTATTCCAATTAACCAATATGTATTATATTTTATCAAATTTTTAATAATATTAAATTAGGTTCCTAAATTCTGAATAATGGATGGTAGATGCCTAAAGTACTTTAATATATCTTAGAAGTTATAAATATTCCCGTATTCATTCTAAAAATAACTTTAAAAAAATATTTCACTTAAATACAAACAATTCATGATATATAAGTCAATACATTATTGAGATTTTGCAAACTTTCATGATGCTATTATTGAGCTATAAAATATAAAAACGTACCTATAATAATATTTTTGCATTTTGGCGCGTATCGACAGTGTACCCTTCTCCGCTAGTCGCTACAATCCTATGCAACGAGACGGATTCTTGGCAACACGAGCAAAGACTATAATATGTATATTGTTCTTTTCTCGAAACTGAGATTTTAGTAATATGCCAATGCGAAGAGAGCAGTCTAAAAATTATAATATTATTACTATCATAGGTTTTAGGTTAACATAACAAAATACAAATATAGATCTCGATAATATCATTGATATCATCACGGAAACACCAGTTCATGTATTTATTGTGATATAATTACGAGATCAGATAAAAGCGTAACTTTTAAGAAAAGTTAATTAACATTACCAGTTTTTTTTTTTAAATTAGCATCCTCATAATTCATGTTATTTGTGAACTATATTTTTTTTATATAAGTATGGGGTTTCAGCACCCCTTCCTCCAAGTTTTTCATTTAAATCGTGCCATTAATCAAAGATACACGACACAAACGAACAGAGACCCATTACTATTAAGCTATTGGATAGTACATTGTTTTAAAATCGTTTAGCCAATACAACTGATATCATTGTTAATCGTAAAATCATAACATATTTTTTCACTCGTGTTTAAATGATAACTTCTTCATCGCTCAGAAACTTCTGTGTGAATTAGAGCCGTCGTTTCAATCCCCGATACGTTGTCAAAAATCATATGTTTAGTGAACATAGATATAACGTGTATTATGTTAAAATCAATATAGAGATCCAAGAAACGTTTCAATAAATATATATAATCCAATGCCCATTGCGTACGCCTTATGCTATATTTATAAAATATTCATTATTATCACCATTTCTTCCTTCATATTATTAACTACTGTTACTATTATTATTATTATTATTATGATTGTTATTATTATTATAATATATCAAGTATTAACTATTAACACGATAAAAGTTTACCATGATCGACCTTGGATACGGCCCAGACGGTATTCCGGCGCGCGACAACAATGGTGTTGACGCGCGCGTGGTGGTGAAGAGAACGACGAAAAACAATGGTCCGCGCGCAGCGAGTGCGTCTCGCGTGTACGCGTACAGGTACCTACATAATATAATGTATTAGGTATATTATAATATACCCTTTTGTTTTTATCTTTATCACTCGCGCGCGCACATAATATAATACTATTACAATAATATTGTACATACAAACCGTATAATTAACTCTTTCTACGCGTGCACGCGACATGTAGGAAATCGACACAAAGAGATCATGACACAGGTAGGATGGTAGGAATAATAGTAATAATAATAACAGAAATGTCGTATTCGCCTATTCGGTGTAATACATGCTGTATGCTATAGTATTATATTATGTCCGTTCACTCGTCCACGCTCATAAAATTTTCTATTTTCGCAGGTTTTATTATTTTTCCACGATCATATACCTACCTGCACAGATGAGATCAATGTAAACTGATTATAAAAACTGAAAATAACACTGATTATGATCTATACGATCTTCGCACACCTTATAAATAACGTTACGCACTTGATGTGTGCATTTTATTTTGGCTACTGCTACGGCGAACAGTTCATAATATTATCTTACACAGAGAGCCGCGTCGGCGTCACGTAGGTATAATCACCAGCTCCGCCGATCGTTCGTTTAGCCTGAGTATTATAGTACCTATAGATGTATACTGTTTAGTATATATTATACTTATAACTTTGTACACAGAATGGCGGTAATGGCAATCATCCTTCGCTAGTTTTCCATAATAATTTTCAAATTCCGAGAGAATTGCATGAAGCCTTATACAAACGTGATTTATTACACATAGGCGTAAAAACATATGCTACTCAAATTCCACAGTAATTTTGATTTATAAGTGTTTATAAATATTTTCTAATACACTTTGTTTGATCGCCGAACATAGATTATAAATTAAATATTGTATAACCATATTGTTAGTTCTCGTATACACCAGCCACCTATAGTGTATAATAACCTATATACTTTAAAACGTCCAAGCTATTTTATCACTTAGTAATTTTTTTTTTTTTCTATTTAAAACATCAATACAAATTTTAATAACTGTGGATATCCAACAAATAAATTAGTCATTTTTAAAAATATATCGATAAGGAAAAACCGTAATGAAACATTCTGTATACAGCAGGCAATATATCTATCACCATTTCCATGTGCTTATATTACTTTATAAAATAATATATTATTCATAGATAGGTACTATAATATATAATATGATTGAGGTTTATAAATTTGTTATTTTTTTTATAGTTGATTTTTATAAATCACATATGACATCGGACATATATTATATAACGCTCGTAACTGAACACACGTTTAAAATATATATCGAAAGTCGTTGTTGCACAATTCCTGAAAGTGGTAAACATTTTTTTCAAATAAAAAAGCATATATATCCCAACATATAACCTACATATATGTATGTAACTATACAGGTATACGCATATATATGCGTAACTGCAGCAGTTGTGCTTCTCGTATAAAATACGTCTTATAACTGTATAAGTATTGTGCATCAGTGTGAGAGCCTCAGAGCGTGTTTGTTTTTGTGTGCAGAGACGTTATATTATTATTTTAATCGTCTTGTGCGGTTTGCGCAACATTCTAGTGAGACACTGCAATGCCTGTCGAGATGTGGTATCGCAGTATCGCACAAATCAAAATAAAACCATCTATCAAACGGGTGTACCAAATTTAATGTCATGAATAGAAACCGACAATTCTGCATGGTCAATTTGACATGAAGAAATAAAAACGTGATACAGGTATGATAATATTATTATAATATGAGCAATGGGCATGCGACTGATGAACGTATAAATAATTTTTTTTCTCTTTTAAATAACAGGTCCAGTGACTTCTGTAGGAATATGTTACAAAGTGTAACTTAATATAATAATCCATTTATAATTGAATTATAACTATATAGCACCTACATCAGAGGTGGAGTGAAACCCATTTGGCTCACTGTTTAAAAACAAAATCTTTCCCTAACATACAAAATAAATAACACCTAATGTACAAGCAAATTTTACCTCTTCGTTTTTTAGTTTATCAATTCATCAATTAATTAATATAATATGTATTTTTAATACATGATTTAAGTTTGAATTCCTTAAATTTCATTATGCATTTATTGTAAAATGATTTTTTTTTTTTTACTAATGTTTCTAGAAATAAATTATGATAACAGTTTGAAAAATCTTAAGTCGAAAAATTAATAGTAATTTGAAAGATTATTATTTAATAATTAAATAATAAGAAAATAAAAATACAATTTATGAAAAAATTATAAGATACTTCTAAAAAACTTATCATATCTTTTTTACTTTAGACGTTGACAACAGCCTGCAAATATAAACCATTTTTTTTTTTTTTGTAAAAAGTAAATGAGAAATTTGTTTTTTGTGAAATGAGAAGTTTTATCATTAACAAATTATTTAATTTATGCTATTTTAAGTTGGTAATCACGAGAATTGCATCCATATCATTTGCATATTTCATAAGCAGTTATATTGGATATTCATTAATCTATAACAGACTAACATTATTAAGTATGAATTATAATAATCAATTAATTTTAATAGTATTAATCTAAAATATAGGTATATTCTTAATAGTTGCATAAGTATAGAAAATTGTGTGCAAATCATTTTTAGACTTGAGTCCTGAAATAAAATATATAATAAATACAATTCATCCACTTTGATAATAATATATGATGGCATATTATATTATACAAGATATAAAGAAAATCCCTTTTCATGTATTATATGTTATATAATATAAACAAAAGCACTCATCTATACCATCTATATATACAAAATTTTCGGTAACGTAGGTACCTTTAATATAATATTAGTATAACCTATACAAAATATAAAATGATTAACTTGCGTCTTACATAAATTGTACTGGTTGTTGGTGCAATAGGTTCATGCAATCTATGACATTTTTTACCATTTCTCAAGCAAATCGTTTTAATAAAAATAAATCTCATCAGCTCTCAACATATATGTCGCTAGTTTAATATTATACCGTTGCTAGTATACCAGCTTATATAATTCGGACAAATAGTGTACTTATAAAAGACAAAAAGAAAATACCGCACACGTCACATGCAATACTACAGAATAGGTACACACAGTTACATAATAAAATATATTATATTAGAAGAGAATAGGTATAATAGCCATCGATAATAAAATTAAGTCGTTCAGCGATTGGTAAATCTATATCTATCTATATAGTATATATATAAAAAAAAAAAACGATGGGACAAAAAAGGAAGAGAACGCCTTTTGTCCTCATATAAACCTATGCTACAAATAACGTATTATACGTATATAATATATATAGATTAAACCAGGCGGTAAACGGACTGAATGTGAGCACGATGTATGGGCTGTGTCGTGGCGAAAGCAAAAGAGACTCAGTTGAACGCCGCACACGCGGGCTGTAGCGAGTTACGAGACACGTTGATAAATGGCGAAGAGTTGCCCCGTTAACACCGCGTGCACTCCTCATCGATTATTTAAACAACCGACACCGCATTTGTACCGCCACCATTGCTGAGGAAATCCTCTATTTTTCAACTCTTTTTTTTCCCCAATCTTTATTATAATATTTTACACATATACCAATGTATTAGCTAGTCGATAGGTCAACCCAGCTGTCTGGTTCCCACGTACCAATATAATATAATATTATTACACCTACATGTTGACTGTAACAGTATAAAATACACCACGGTCCCATAATCCCATACTTGAAAATAAAAATAAAATAATTATATAGGTTTTATGATTTTATCTTATTTTTACAATCAAGAAGCCACACCGGTTATACTGCAGACGAAATAGTAATGTTTTTCCGATTGTTTAAAATACCAAAAAACATATTTTTTCTAACACAAATAATCAAAAAAAATAACACAGCATCAACTAATTCAAATCCGTTTAACAATTAACTATATTATTTGAGTATGCAAAACTTTTTTATTTTTATATAATTGTATGCGTAGATAATTTTAACCGTATATGTAACCTACATTATACGATAATAATGAAGTTTATATATAAAACAATATATGTATGTATGTGTATTTCGATGATTTATTTCCTACTTGTATTGTTGGTTCTCATTAATTATTAAAATAAAATATTTAATTTTTATGATAGGCATCTGTTAAATGCAGACGCGTGATGCCACTCAAAATACCTTTACGTATCACTTATTACTATATATACGACCTATACATTATGCAGCCAACGCCATCACTCATACATAGGCATAGGAGGCATCATATACCGCCCCTAATAATATTATTTACATACAAATTGTATAAATAATTGTATATTGTACAAAATTACAATAAATTCAATAAACTCAATTGTATATAGGTAATATAGTATGTATATACCTACGATATGCGAAATTGTAATAAAATTTATGAAACAATATTTTATTTTCAGTGTTTTATTTTGAGTAATCCAGTTAAAAAAAAAATATGTAATTTATACAAGTCAATAATATTTTTAATAATGCTAATATTAATATTTATAAAAATAATATTAATATCTCAGTGGTATGTTTTTTTTAGTGTTATATATACCTATGTATATATATATATAAATTATAATATTAATATACACCTTAATTATATAAGTATAGGTATATTTAATATGGCATAACTTATATTTTTTGACCATATTTATAATTTAACATATAATATCAAATTTGTTTTAACCTAGTACATGTTTACTTCAATGATTAGTGCCAACCGTTTTTAACGAGTTTACGGCATATATGTTTATACGTTTCGCTAACATGCATCCATTTATTTTAGTAAATATAAAATAAATTATATTATAATTATACTATATAACTGAAAATCATTATCAAAGCTGAGTTTTTTCACAAGAAATTTTTTAATCTGCAATTAGGTTATGAAAAATATTTTTAATTTTTTTTAATTTTTTTTTGTTATTTACTTATTGTGGAACAGAATCGGTTGTTGTGGTCAATACGCGCACATGTGTGTATTTGTATGTACTTTATTCAGTTTATATCTTCAATATAAATTATTTGGGGATTAAGTGCAACGTATATTATATACCTTGAGTATATGTTATGTACCATATACGAGCGCGCGATCAAACGTCATATCCGGTTCCGGTGACAAGCGGGTGGGTTTTTCATTAGGGTTGTGTCAGTAAGGGAGAACACGCGGCAGACGGTGATGATATCGCGTATAGGTATAGTGTTGAATAATCCGATTTCCTCGTGGTCGCAGCTGTTGCTGTCTGTATAATAATATATTATACCTATATAATCTATAGCTATATTGACGATTTTTTATGGATTATCGACAGTTAACAAATAAAACCAATAAGAATTCATGTATAATAGTCTCTGAGCACGGGAAAAGACATATTATATAACATTATAATCAAGCAATATTATTATATTCTGCATAATAATAAATAAGACAATTTGGGTAGTTGTCAATTGTCTTCAGTCCACTTATAGAAAGGATTGATGATATACATTAACACAATCAACACATATACAAGGTGCATCGCATAGTTTTTTCCGTTTATAAATGCTTAAATTAAAAAACATAATGGCTAACTTCGTATAAATGTATAAAATGAGTAATTCACTTATTGAATAATTCTCATTATTTAACTCTATTAACGTTTTTGAAGAATAAATTCTACTTAAAGTATAATTTTTTTTAGATTTTGAAATAATGAGTGTTGTTTGATAAAAGAATCTCCCTATATATATATATATAGATGAAGACTGCCGCAGCAGCATGTAGTTCCCTAGTATATATATATATAAAGTGCCCACATGAATATAATGCAGGAGAAAAAAATGCGTGTATATATATATATTTATATATGTATATAAAAACCAGATACGCCATTCGTCGGTCGCTTTCGGGGTCGCTTTTCAAAAATCAACCCCGCTGAAATGCGACCCCTTTTCACGTGCGCCGGAGCGTTGACAGCCGAATGCACACACCCTTCTGCCACCGCTGCTACGTTATATACATGTATATATAAATGTGTGTGGAAGCCATCATGTCCCCCGAACACCGTTCTGGTGTTGGTTATACGATGACGATATATATCTAGGGTGGGGGGTGAGCTCGATTTTCCTCTTGCAAAAGACAGCCTCCATCGCCAAATCGGTGATCAGTATTCAATATACGAGTACATATGGTATAATATTAATGCATGTTGACAGACAGACAAAACACATTTTACAAATATAAGTTTCAAAATAACTAAGGCATTAAACCTGAAATTACTGTAAATGACATAACTACATAAGTGCCTATAGTATCTATATTATAAACGTTTTCTAAAATGCAGTTATTTATTCGGCTTATCTATATATTGTTTAATATGATTTGTATAACATAAATTGTATTAAACGTATTTACAGATTTGTTATTAATGAAATTTACCTACACTAAGTATGGTCATTATTTTATGGCCCCTTAACATCGCTACACGATAAATAGTTAAGAAACAATTTGCGTTTTTTTTTTTTTTGTTCCTTCTGCTGAATTAAACGCCACCACGCGTAAATTGAATGATTTACATCGATTAAGTATTTAGACAGATTAAATAAACTTTGCAATACTATACGTCTTTATTTACATGCATAAGTTTTATACTAAATGTATTGTTGTAATGCAAACAGTATGTACATTATATGTGCATGATGTATGTGTTGATCATTAACAAACGCGGAATTAATGTTCCAAACAATTAATAATTTTTTTTACTTTTTAAATGTATTTATAGCTACAGAATCCTATAAATAAATAATAACACAGTGCAAGTAAGTGTATATTATCAAGTTATCTAGGTAAAAATAGTCATTACTCATTTGATATATGAGGTAAATGTCTAAACGTCTATCGAAGTATCGGACTACCTATATAAAAAATAATCATAAAAAACAACAAAAACCGTAACGGATTAGCCACGTTCGAGCGTTAATACGCGAGTCTAATAATAAATAAACAGAATTACTATATGTTTGTATCTTATACCTTTTTTACAGAAACCAACCCGTGATATTTATATAAATAATTAATTTTAATAAAAATAAAACAAATTTAAAAAATAAGAAGTCTATACTCTATAATATACATAAAAACCAAAAATACTTTACAAAAAACATAGACATTAGTCGAGAACCATATTGCTGCAACATTCTCAAACCGTTAAAGCTATTATAAAGTTATTTCATAAGTAGTAATTGTGAGAGACCTGGTGGGGTATAGCCTCTTTCCCAAAATGTATTTATTTGAGGCTGGAGCTGCTGCAAAAATAAAACAATAATACCTATTTTACATTTTTTTATTAAATATACGTTAAGTTATTAATTTAGATTCTGAGTAAGAAGATCTAATAGTTTTACAATAATTATATTTATTATATATTTATTTTATTTACACGTTTATGGGTAAATACTAAATAAACTGATCCAAAAAATCCATTTATATATATATTAATCAAAAATCATCTAAGCTTGGTATTTTACGCAGTTAACTTTCAAAATTTTCAATACTTTTTCAAAAATTTTGAAAAAATATTAAAAATTTAACTATTCTTTTTTTATGAATTATTGTTTTAAACAATTAAACTCAACCATTAAAATTAAACTAAAAACAGTAAATTTGCTGAATCGTAGCATTTATTTTAGTCAAAACTCTAAAAATATCCTAAGATAATAATATCAGACAATATTTAAAATACAAATATTTAATGTACATAAAAAATAATTGTTAAAGCCAATATTTATAACACTTATAACATATATAGAAAACTATATGGTGAATCTTTTGACAAAAGACATTTTATTTTAAATGCTATTGGATGCTTTTCATGGATGATTCAAATGTTGAACTAAACTGGACTTTTAGATGTTTTTAGTTCGATTCTAAAATCTTAGTACGGAAAAATTCTAATTAAACTTTTGAGACTTTGGTACACGTATCTATACAGTTCAAAATTACAATTTATAATTTATTTTAATATGAACTACACCAGTTTAAGGTGAACAGTCATTTATTAAAAAAAAGAATATTTTAATTCCGTAAAATATTATTTATTTTGTTCAGTTTGGTCGGTTCTATTAAAATATAACAAAAAGTTTTGTAAAAAAGTATGTTGTAATGGTAAGATAGGCGGAAGTATAGGGCAAGGCCCCGCGGATCTATTTGCTACCAAATATTTAAGCCCATACCCTCCCTAAATATTTTACCTACAGAATCTCAAATAAAAGCGGATACTAAATAATATTATTTTCGAGTAACGAATATGGAAATAAATAGTTCATTCAGTAAGTTGCAGGTAAGTTTTATATCAAATGCCTTACATCATTTATTTAATATCTAATAAAAAAAATTGCGCAGTTAATGTTTATATGTGCATATTATAAGTTATATAAATATTTGTGTGTATATGACATATGTCGCGTTCACTTAATGAAACTACACATTTCGTGTAAATAACGTTTTATTACGCAAAGTGTAATATGAACAAATTTTTATTTTTTCATTTACAGACAGATAAAATTAATTTTATACAAATCGTGTAATCTCTTACTTTTATATTTAAATATTATTTTTATTTATTTTACGAGTTATTATTTTTTTTTTTTTTTTTTTTAAATAAATTAATTTAATACTAAAATTACTTTCTAACTAAATAAAAAAACCAATTATTATTTAAAATAAGAAAATCGAAATATCGAAATTTTATTAATTCGTTCCATGTATTAGTCTTCAAACTATTAACAATCTATTAAGAGTTATAATTTTATTCATCTAGAAATTATTTCAGCTGACGATTCAATAGCTAAATCAATATTATTAAATAGAATGTATTTTAAATATTCCAATGCTACAATCAATTTCAACCATGATATATTATTAATAAAGAAAATATATTTACACATAAAATAATTGGTTAAAAAATTATTTAGTAATAATTTAAAATGTATTGAATGAAAATATTATGCATACTTCAATCAATAAAAATTAATTAATAATTAATTGAATAAGAAATTATTAGTTCTTTCAAAAATTTAAGAAAATACGTCGCGTAAACATTATTTAATTACCCTTACCCACCATACAGTCTTTTAAGATTTTAGTATGCAAGCTGATAGAAAATGATAAAAATATAAAACCCTATATATATTTTTAATGTTTATTTTTATCGTATACAATGATGCATTGTAATTGAATTCAAATTTAACACATCCATTACAATGACCTACTCAATAACGAGGTATAATAGACACCTACTACACAAAAGATCAACTTCCTCAGTTTTCTTTAATTTTAAAAGGACGTCGTACCCGTATGTGCTGTCTCCGTTTTACATAATTACATACCATACCAAAATCTATATATATTAAGCAGTTCCAATTTCGTGCGTTTAGCTTAAATATTAGAGTGAAATGACCTATTATTAAACTTTAAGAGAAAAACATTATCTGTGTTCTCTAGCCGTATTCTTATGATATTTTACTTTTCAAGTAAATTGTAAACATTTTTAAATATTAATAGGTCATAACTCGCTTAAAAACTAAAATACCGTAAAAAAACAATATGAAAACACAGATAATGTTCTTACCTTTAAGTATCGTCCCATCAGGAACTTTCCCGGTATCCCAGCGGACCAATCCGCCGCTGATCAAAATATATATAATTAGATTCACTCATAAGACAAACCGTAGAAAATATTTCATGCATTTATGCATAATAATATAATAATTAAATACTGTACAGATTCGAATACCTACTATACAATAACCACCATCGCAATTCTATAGTATTCAACACATGACATGTGTTACTCTATACATTGTGTACAGTGTAAATGTGTAATTAGGTTTTAAAACATCGATTATAACAATACTTAATACTTGCAACATAACTACTATAGGTACGTACCTATATATCATAATACTTATAATGGTATAAGTACAGGTATACGCTGATACGCGAGGTTATGGCGAACAATGTTTTCTATTGTAAAACCATAATGAGCGTAATATATAAACTGGTTATTATTTCAATCGGGTTTTAATTAATTATCGCGTGCGCGGACTCCATGGCCCCTCTTCAATTTAAATTACGCATACAATGTACACTTTGTCTACCTGTCGACCTACCAACGTACAATAATAATATTTATATAATAGCATTATTTTTCGACGTAACACAAAAGTGTGCGAAACACGAAAAAATAGCTCCGCCTATCGCATGTTAACAACCAATAATATAATATTGTACGTCATACTTATACTTGTTAAAAACGAAACCCATTTGCCCCGAAGAAAAAAAAACATCGTTGTATAATATCGTAAAATCATATAAATTGTACTAATATTTTGCGTCTAGTCGCCCATCCCCTACACTCTAGAGCAGGTTTTCCGTCGAGTCGTGCACACGTGCACTGTGCACACCGTCACGACATCCCTCGTACATTGAACGCGGTACGCTGCAGGGCCAGATTTGGACTGACGGGCCTGTGGTATACAATACGCGTTTATCACATACGCGCATTATATAATATTATGTAAATCCTACCCTGTCCTGTCGCAACACACCACGTGTGTTTCAAATTACGATTGGTGTCTACGGGTTACGACTTTTTTTTTTTTTTCACGTCTCCCCACGCCGCCGGATATGCCGTGCGGCCGAACGGAGAAAAATGAGACGAAAACATTTTTCAAATAATAATAACAAACCAACGTAGACGGCGGCGGTCCATCGCCCGCGTGCCGTATGGCCACCACCGGCGGGAGTGGTCGTCGCCGCGCGCCGCTGTGCACCGACGGATAGGTATCTACCTATATTACGATGTATAATAATAATACATAGCGGCCGCCGCGTAAGTACACCTCCTATAAAACGTGCACATATACATAGGTATATATATATATATATATATATATATATACGTATGTGAGTGAGTACTGTGTATATGCGTATGTCAGTGTGTGTGTGTGTGTGTGTATATTAAACGCACGATATATAATATATAAAATATTATTATATTTGAGCGTACCTAACCTATGTAATATATAATATACAGGTATGATAATAATGTATACGGTCTTCGGAGGGGCCCCCGCTCAGTCGCGCACGTTGGGTGGTCCCACAGCCGCGCGTATGGTCGTTGTTTATACGCCGCCGTCGAATAATATAATAAGTCGGACACGTAATAATAATAATAATAATAATAACCGAGAACGTACGTGTATACGTATAATATATGTATATATATATATATACATACATATATAGACGCGCATATGCGCGTGTGGTTTTTATTTTATTTTTTTATTTTGATAATATATTCAAAGCTCACGCGCACGCTTTTCGCCCGTTTTCGTTTTACATTTATCTCCATCTCCCTCCACCGAACCTATCTATCTCCCCGTGCGCGTGTGTCCTTTTTCTCCGGGTCCGTCGTTTTTGTTCGGCACAATATACCTAATAATACGACGCGTATAATATACCTGTACACGTATATATACGTTTATAGTATTATTATAATTTTTTTTTTTTTCTATTCCGCCTTTCATTGTATGACCCCTGCAACAGTTCGTTTCTCTTTTCTTTTTTTCTATTTCGTGTGCGCCGCGCGTCTTTGCGAGCTCGCTTCCGACGCTCCGCGTGTCGCGCGCGACGTTATTTATTGTATTATATTATTATTATTATTATTATTATTTTCACTATTATTATTGACGTTGTTCTCCGTGGAGCGCGCGTGAATGCTGTGCACACGAACCGACTGCGAGACGGCGGCGACCACGCGGACAGCGGCGCACAAAGCGCGTTGGAAACAAAACGGAAAAAATATATACATACAGCTAGAAAATAATATTATATTATTAATATACAAATCGAAACAAACGCTCGGCGAGAACGTACGGATCCGATTTGTTTGTAGTCGCGCGCGTGTTTATGTTATATAGCTGGAATATATTTATACACTGCGTGCGACGGGACACGATTTCGTTTTTCCGGCCACCCCGGGTGAAAGTGAACAATCAAAAACTTAAAAATCAAAACTATTTAACAAAAACAGATATTAAATTCCGATGGCATAGGTGCGAACTTGCGACTGGAGAACTGCGTGACATGACATGATGCAGGGTGTATATAATACCTACAGTATAATATAGACTGTATAATAACACGATGCACATAATATTATGCGTATACAACGTATAATGTACCTACATGCTTTATTTTGAGAAAACTGTTTATAGCCTATGCCTTATAGGTTTGGCTTATGGGTTAGATATTTGGTTCTAAATATTTTTTGTGTACACTAGACAACGAGTTAACACAATTCAACTTCAATAAAACTCATCTAATTTTACTAATTAATATACATTATAATATGTATCATTTTTGACGTATAATTATACAAAAAACCTAGTTATATTTACTATTATGTATACGAATAAATAATTTCCATTTTTAGGAAGATTTTCTTTTCATATTATTTTTTTATAATTCTACCAGGTACCTATTTTTATTTATACCTGATATTTTGCATTGAATTGCTATACATAAATATTATATTCTTTTTCATTATTATATTATTCAAAGTACACAGTATATAATATATAATGTAAAGTTTTTTTTTTCAACATAAACCGTATTTTATTTTACGTTAAATTAAAAAAATATCTATATATTTATTAATAAAAATTCGCATTTGGTACGTTAATTCCTATGAATTAAGCTCAAATAAATATACAAGAATTACAAAAGTTTGTGAATTTCCAATTACTTAATGGTATACCTAAATATATCATTAAAACGAATGGCATTGATAACTTATGTAAGCGTCAAGTCCCTCGAGAACGTATTTTTTTTTATTTTTTTTTTAAGAGCTATTAGAGAATTGCTTCTGATGTATAAAAACTTTTAGCATATACTTCCCACAATCAATAAAAAAAATAATTAATTAGTGTGATATTATCTTGATAAGTATAAATCGATAATTAAAAATTAATTTTGAATATCGAATCACATTTATATAGGTATAAAAACATTACTATACAATAACAACTTCGTATATATATTTAGTTATATCTTAAAATAACAATTTTTATTTTTTATTCATTATATTAATCTCTAATGTAGGCTAACAAGCGATAACCCAGCATGTTGAAACCTTTACTTTCATTTAAAAAAAAATTATCTTTAACATACAATAAAATATATTTATTTTTATAAACAATAAAAAATAATAATTTAGTAGGAAATTATGGAAAAATACCTAAATGAAATATGTTTATTTATCATTTAAAAATATATTTATGGCATATACCTTCTAATATAAAATAATTATATTATACATGCATTATATGATTTATTAAATACTTGCTGAATAACAATTATTTTATGATGCCATGCTGAAAGATATATGGCATAAAAAATAATAAAGTTTGGCAATTGGCAAGATTTTAGACAAACCTAACTATACAATAACATTTTTATGTGCAAACTGCAAGTTCACGCTTGAGACAAAAATTGATAGGATATATATCTATGTAAATATTTATACGATTATAATATAAATTACATTTTTAATTAACTAAGTATTTTAAGATTATTAGAGGGATTTCTGTATAAACTAGATTAATTTAATTAGTTTGTTCAATTTATATAGGTACATCTACGCTCAAATATCGTTAAGGTTATCTAGTATTCATAAATGCTATGTCAATATCATGTTAAAATTATATTTTTCAGATTAGTATTATAGAATTATAATGTTTATAAATATATAATATATAGAAAGCTTCAATAATACGTTTTAACCATTTATATTTTTAGTATAAAATTTTTAAATTAACATTAATAAGTCATTACGTATTAGTTTTTATATTTTTATAAAAATAAATAATAGTATATACATACCTGTATGTACCTATAAAAATAATGTATCGAATACAATGTACCTACCTATAAATTTAATTAATTTTTTTTTATTAAATGAACAATCAGTAATCCAATACCACTAAACAGGGATGGTTTTCACCCCAAGGTATCATTTTGAAAAAAATGTTTATGGGATCGTTTGAGTCGGCTTACCGCCCGCGGTGTTATATTAAAATTAGAAATATTAACCGTAAATACGATTCTGATGGTATATAACAAATTGTGTTTTAACTATATGCTTTTCTATTCGGCATCGTGTATTCTTCATTGTTTAAATCGATATCCCATTTTTCATTCTGAGTGCAGGGAAAATAATAACAAGCCCCTGTACGCAACAAAATGGCGAAATAACAATATGAAGTCTTTTGTGTGCGGAGCAGGTGCTCCACTCTGTCGGTTCTTTCCAATCAGCACCTATATAATACATATAAGCTATAACATTTTTTTTTAAATGAATATAAATCAATTTGTTGGTTAAATCAAAATAATACATATAAGCTATAACATTTTTTTAAACGAATATATATCAATTTGTTAGTTAAATCAAAACAATACATTTGTCTTTAATCGTGAAGAAATTAACCGGCCTAAACACTAGGGATATATACATAAAATATTTTCTAATTAATATAAAATCAAAAATTTCTTTTAAGCCATAAATTAGTATAGGAATAATTTATTTTAGACATAAGTAACTCAAATATTTCCTATACATCTTTTACTATTCAAAAAAATAATGGCTTATATATAGGCTTCAGTAAACAAAACTAATATGAAAATAAAAACAAAATAGAACAAAAATTATCAAGTATACTTAATAAGTAACCACTTTCTTAATATCGCATTCCGTGTTTTGAAATAGTTTTATAATATTAAACATATTTAATATTTTTATGAGAAATCATAATATACTATTTGAAATTCTATCGTGCATTCCACCATCGTTCTACAATGAATATCTAAATACTTTTTACAGATTTTGCGAAAGTAGTAAAACAAATAATTAAATACTATACTCTCAAATTATTTAGTTATCTAATTAAACCTAAATAACATGATGGGCAATGTGTAAATATACAGGCACACGCGTGGGCATATACGACGTAGATGTACGTGCGTTTTGCGCGTTAAACCTTTTCTTTCTCTCTCACACTCTCATTCTCTCAATCTTCGCATTGCGACCAAACGTCTCCGACGCAATCCCGGCGGGAATACTTCCGGGGACGTGTACAAAAGACGTGCCGACTTTCAACAGATCGATTTATGTATATATATAAAATTGTATACTCGCACACATCGAGGAATATATATATATTTTATTCTTATATACACCGTTTCGGACAGAACGAGACTTGACCGACGCCGACGCCGCCGATACAATGACAAATGACTCTTTCGCGTATCTATACACAATATAATATGTTTATATATATATACATACTATGTATATATTGTGCGACGGTGGCGGCAACGAGGACTTCTTATCCTTTTGCAGTTCGGCCCCTTTGTGCGCCACAAACGTCGTCGCTTTATATAATATTATATAACATAATATGTATAAGTGTATAACATAGAAATGCGATTTTTCCCGACCCTTTTTCTTATTGTGTGTGTATACTGTGGTGAATGACCGATTGCGACGCAGAATATAATATAACCCTGTGGAGCAGTTCTGACGAAGTTCACGCGGCTTGCATAACTAAAAATGCGTGTTTCGTATGCAACGATTATCGATTATATATATATAATATTATATCATATATTTTACCTGCTATATGAACACTATAATATGTCAATACTGATATAGGTACTGATATACCTATACCCTTATGAATTTAATGATTTCAATTTTGTATAATACAGGCTTGACCGAATGTATAAGTGCATAAAGAGCTAACAACGATGTACTCTGTTTTATTCATTAAAAATCAAACAAGTATTTTACCACGTTTATATTAATTAATATTTCAAAATGTTTAATACAATAATCATGTATAAAAAAAATAAATAACTGCAGAAACTTATCTTATAAACTAGACATATTTTAAATAATATTCTTAACACCAAAGTGTGTCCTAGAAGGTTATTGTCAACCTGGTACTTTGAATTTAAAATTTTTAACTCAATTTTTTTTTAGAAAATGTATTCTAGGTTATGGAAATAATTATTGAAATACTTATAAAATATTTAAATAATTTAAATTAAAAATGTAAAATTTGTAAACCTTATCTAAATGCAATATTGATGAATTTAATATTATTTAGGAATTGTGTCCACTATTTCTTAAATATACTTCACTATACTTACATTATATAATTATCATAATACTTATTTCATATAATATGTTTTTTTATTTTAAATTATCTCAAGTAAAATGTGATCAATAAAAATAAATAGTCAAAATAAAACGATGAAAAAGTTTCAATTCCAACTTAAAAAATAATATTGTTCAATACTTGATATAAGTTCTAGTTCTTTTTACTGAAAACTAAATCATATATTATTAAATAGTTATATTGTAATTTTTCTAAACCATGATTTATTGAACATTTATAAATATAGTTATAGATAATAGGTATATGTATAGTATCTACGTATATAATATAGCATCGCATCAAAATCTATTATACTTCATTTTCATTCATAATATATTTATTGTGTAATAAGCACACTGCACACTAATAAATTATATTCACAAAATACTTAAGTGTACCTGCTATCATTATTTAATTTAATTCTTTAAATTATTATTCGACACATTATTAATAAAATATTAACCATAAATCATAAACACTAAAACGCATAATATCACATTTACGAAAAAAATAAAAACAATATACTTTTTATACAAAATATAGATTAACTATCCCTTTAAAATTGTAATATTGTAACCAACTATAAATAGGATATAAAAATAACTAAAAATAAAATCAAACCGAAAATTGATGCGAATAACACATTGAAATTTTGTAATTAGATAATATTTTAATAATATGTATTTATTACAACCTTCATTATTCAATTTTTTTTTTTAATTGGTGTAATAAATAAAACAGTTATATTGAAAGCTATATAACGCATTCATATGATACTTATGTAAAATTAATACCAATTAGTCTAATTATAAATTCATAAAAATATGGCTCAGGTGTATAGTAGTCGGTAAGTGTCGAGTGGGTCACTGTGATGGATGTGTTAAATTTAAATAATATTACACAAAAAACGATTCTGAACGAAAACTCGGGTCTTATCAGTCTATATCACTAAGTATGTTTTATTTAATGTTTTTTTTTTTATATTTCTATTAGATAAAGAAATTTAATCTAAACCAGTAAATACTAAATAGTAATATAGCAGATTGAATTAATTTTTGCCGAAAAATTGCATTTATTAATATTATTGTGTGTATATAAAATATAATAATATACGTAGAAATGTTATGTCTTCGCAAATAATATTTTTGAATTATAAAAAAAAAAAAAAATGATAATTGTTTAAATATTTAATTTCATTCAAAATTAAACTTATAAAATATCTCTATAAAAAAATCATGCTTTTATATTTTTAGAAAAAGTTTCAATATTTCAATATGAATCACATATGAAGACCTTTACATTAAACAAAATATATTTTTTTATTATCACATCCCGTGAACCATTTAATTATTTTGTATTATTTACAAAAATATGGTTAATTTTAAAATTAGTTTTAAATTATAAATTTACCTATCATATAAACTTAAATTAATGATACTTTTTTTTTTTTTTTTACTATGAATTTATAAGTTTTAAAATAAAATTGAAGGAACTCTTATTAAAATGTGAAGTATTTATGTTAGATAAAAATAACATTGTTGTGAGCCTACATATAATACGAAGGCTATATTATTATTATAGGTATTGATTGATAAAGACCATCATATGGGTAATAACTAATAACTAATAAGTATTAACTAAGAATATTATTCTGTGGATTATTGTGTCATATACGCATACATGTATATAATATCGCAGATGATACCAATACGAAATATACAAAATATAATACATAATATTTTAATACCTATGTACCAGGTACAATATCATATCATAGTAATGTAAATCCCGATCGACTGCCCGCAGAGTACATCGGCCGCAGAGTCTGTCGATGGAGACACGACTACACAGGACTGTACGTATAGGTGCTTATATATAATAACAATAATAATAATGCGTCCGTAATTACGATCACGGCCTTCGAGAAATATGTAACAAGTTGTCAGCGAGAGATTTAACGACTACCAGAGCTCGGCGAACGACTTTACGCTAGCTGGCACGTCGTCATCGGTGCCAAACTGCCTGTCAAAAACCGACCGCGTTTTCTACCGCGTCGGTGGCGGCCGTCGGATCGATCGCATATTATTATAATAAATAATTATCCGCACACCTGCAGCAGCTGCCGGTCGCCACGTTTGTTCCTTTTGGTACATTATAATAATGATATATAGGTTGAGGCGTAAACCGCATATTATATTATGGCATAGATTACGAATAGTAATAATAAATAATAATAATAATAATAATCATAATAGTAATGTAGGTATAGCCATAGAACATGGTCATTGAACGTTCGCGGTAGGAAATAAATATTATATATTTAACGTGTGTCACACACCAGATTATATTAATAGGTATATTTTAATAAATACGTTCTACATTGTTTATTGCATGATTCCCTAATATATAACCCCGGAAATGTAGAATCTGAACAAAATTCCCAAAAAATAACCCTAGAATAATACTTTAATTTAACAAATAAATAGGTTAAAAAAATAAATAAAAACATACGCAATAAATTTGCATTAAAATGTTGATTTTAATATTAAAAAATACACACACATACACACTGCAGTACTGCAGTGTACATAACCTAACATAGCATAACCAAATATATATTATTATTATTATTATTATTATTACTATTACATTAAAGATAAAATTATAGGTTATTCTTGTCCATTATGTCTATAGTTATTTATATATAAATCTATAGGTACTATTATTGTGTATTATGTTTAAAAATATTGACTATTTGTATTTTGTACTCCTACGCTGGTAAAATATATCAGTTCTGAAAATAACATGCAATTTTTCAACATTTCATAAAAGATTATTTTTTCGAGGTCTAAATGTCTGAGATTATTTTGCACAGTACCATTTTATATAATATTATATCATTGTATCAATTTCCAATTAATTGTTATTTGTAATAATTATTTCAACTTTAAACTAAAATATTTATTTCTGTATAGAAATAATCCATCCTTTTAGTGATTCTAAGTAGGTATTTTGTCTTTGTTACACTTATCTTCATTTAAATATTTGTGGCTGAATTTTCCGGCAACACGAGTTATACGGTATACCATTGTTACGGTAGATAGGTAGCCTAAATGTAGGTATAACACAAATTGCTTTTGAAATCGTAATCACTAAATACGATTCGTTACTGTGGTATATACGAGTACAGGTATATACTCCCAGATGTATAATCAATTAAAAGGTGAAAAATGTAAAATATGAACTAAAATATATTGTAGTTGTTAAAAAATGAAATAACGTTTAAAATTTGTTTTGTCAACGCCTATTTTTTTTAACACTTGTTTCGATACAACTGGTCAATGGTTGTTGTAGTGACAATTACAATTGTTACGCGTTGAAAGGTCAGTTCCATTGTAAATAACACAAAATTGATATAAGATCAAACTCAGGGGTTTTATTTTTTTAGTACCTACCCTACAGGATGTCTGATTTTTTTTTTTTACACTTGACAATTCCGGTTTACGTTTAAATTCATTGTGGTCGCATAAAATGTCAAAACACAATAGCGCTACAAAAAATGTATGAAGCGCCAAACTATTATTCAACAATGATCTGAGCAATGATGGCAGTTTAATAAAAATCAAATCATCTGGTATACTTATGTATACTTTTACAGTGCCACTATATAATATGCTATAAAATATAAATTATTACGCACTTCATAACTATCATTTGATAGATGGAATTTTTTTCGCTCTATGGTTTTGAGATCATTGTTGTTTTTTAACAATAAACATACTATACTGTTGATATATCGTTTATTGATGGCAATGAAATTTATTTGATTATTGTTATTGACTTCGGCATACTTGAAGTTATTTGGTTTACACTTATAAAAAAAATTTTGCAAAGTATTTATTTTAAATCTGTGAAAAGCTTAAGACTATTGAGTGAATAACATTATAGTTACAAAATTTTACAATTTATTTACATAAGGAAATTCTAAATGTTGATAATTTAGTTATGTTTTCTTCGTTGAAACGGCTTCTCTAGATTGTTAGCAAATTATTTTGTATACATGTTTAATATTCTGGACAATCTTGAATTATGTGTTCATTGGTTTGTTCGCTTGGCATTTATTTCACTTGAGTGTAGTATTTTTTTTAATAACTAATAAGGAATGAATGGATAAAATACAGTGGCGCTGAACCTATACATGAACTGAAGCGATCGCTTCATATATATACTAAAATAATATAATATTAACATAGTATACTCGTATGTTAAAATCCTCAGTGGTTGGTGAGTGGAAGAGCGGGTGTGTAAATATTTTGATTTTGCTTAATTTAAATTTATATAACTCGGCACCACTGGTGAAATATATAAATTATAAAAATAATTTCCTACCGTCTTTTGAAATGAGCAATTTTTCAATATTTTTTTTCACCCTAACAAATAAATGGATTTTGTGGAATCCTAAAAAGCTTTAACTTATTAAAGTATTTTTTTTTTTTTTTACTTTATTTTAAATTATAATAAGTGATATTAAATTGTGTTATGCATTACGCTCGTTTCGTTAATGTCCGAACGTGATTATTTTACACTATCATATACTGTAAGTTTCCATATTTCATGTATAAATATATGTATATTATACATACCTATATTGATCAGCCATTATATTATATTTGATTCGACCCTGGAAATTTGGATCGATATCGTTCAGCTACATCGTACAACTATACAGTTCACACCGACACCGTATGTCAGCGTTAAGTCGGCAGGGAGTATGCGGGGGTGAGTGAGAAGCGCTTTTCATGAAAATTCTTAAGGACTAAACCAGTGGAGAGGTGCCAAAGGGTACGTCGGCTGGCTGTCAAACTTCTGACAGGCGATCTGCGAACGGCTGCCTGCGAACCCTGTTTATTCTAAGCAGTAAGCGTTCACCTAATACGATATTATATCTATAGGCAATTGTAAGGAAAAATTCCATTCAAAACACCTTAATAATATGATCGGTCGTGTACATTGAATGTCGATATATTATATTACTATACATATACCGGATGATTAAATAAGTTTTTGCATACATATTTCCCAATATTATACATATACCTATATCTATTACCCATATTATTTAAACAATTTCAACGGTCAATTTTTGTTAAATATGTAAATAGTACTAAATTATTTATTAGTATTCAACTTGTTTTTAAGCTTGACTTTTTTATTCTTTCTTTTATTAAATACTAAATATTTATATGTATAATGTATATAATATACTCGTATGTATTACATAAGTTTTCATGAAAGATGTAACTAAACTTAGATACATAAATTTATAGTTATTAACGTTGAGTATTACGGTTAGCGTATAATGTTGAGTTTTTTAGATTATTGGATATTTAAAAAACTTTAAATTTACAATTACGTTAAAAAAAACAAGAAGTTTACATTATTTATTAATACAATATATTCTATTTCTATAATTATATAATGATAAATTAGTAATAATCTAATCTAAGATATCATGAGGATGACCGTGTAGAGTCTGCGTCAGTTAAGATAGTCATTCAACCTGTAATGCTGTAGCCGGCTTGCTTTGCACAGGTCACTAATAAAGTTAACCGAATGTTAAACTTAATCTTTTTTAACCTGATTTAAAAACAAAATAATAATAGTATTATTAACTTTAAAAATATAAATTATACCTTATATTTTTATTACCTTTATAATTTATTGCAATTAAAATTAATAAAATAATTAGATACACAAGATATAGAAGTAAAAATAAAATTAATATACTAGGTATAATAATTTTCTTTGCTCTTTCATTTTTTTTTTAAATGTGTTCATTATATTTTATTGAAATCAATAATTTAGCTATGGAGCTTTCAATGCTTAATATTACTAAATTGATAGGCGTTTTTCAATCATCGAGTGAAGGTAAGCCTTAAGAACTTTATGTTTGCCCAAACTTCTTTCTGCTTATACACTATGACTATGTATACTATGTAATGTCAATATAAACATAGAGCTATATTTATTTTGACCCAAGAACCAATAATTAATTATGTATACATAATAATAGTACCTATGCTATATATTTATGTATGGTAATAACAGAAATATTAAAATAATAACCACCCCAATGATTCAATGCAAATATATATAAAAATAGATTGACAGCTGGTAAAAATCAAATAAAAATTGAATATCCATAATAGTTTAAATAAATACTGCACATAATATAACAGTATTAATTAATTTGTTTTTTAATATTTATAATTAAATCTTTCAAAAAAGAATAATAACGTATGCACCATGTTACCAAATAGGTACCTATTATAAAATTTTGTGAGAGATCCGTTTACAATTTTAAAATGATTATTACTGTATACATTTTTGGAATAAAATTGTATTTATATCAGAGTTAGGGTCACATAATAATGAAAAAAAAAACTGTAAGTCATCTGATCCCTCAGATCCCTTGAGATTTCTTGAGTCAACCCTTGACCCATTCGCTACATATGACTATAATAATAGGATATCCAATCGGATCTCCTATTATATTGACATAAAATAGTTTTTATTCTATTTACATTGAAGGACTTATATATTTTTGGAACAAAATAATCTATCATACTTCTACAACAATTATTTTAAGTATTGTATAAACACATGTATATTTACATAAATCTGTTAACTATATTTGTTATTAATCTTATCAGCTGCTTGCTATGTCTACTGCCATACTATAAAGTAATAACCCTGTAATAACACTTTCTTAGTTTAGTTTTTACTTTTTTTTATACATGCCTATATTTATTGATACGTACATAGGTCATGGGCTTGATTATATCCTATTCATCAAGTTTATATTATGTATAAAAAATATACAATGTCATAAATCGTTATCATTATCATTTATTACCGTGTGTTCATACTACTGTACCATCAGTCTTCTCCGGTGACCACTACACCGTATACCTACAAACGCGCACTCCCGATGTACTTGTTTGTTGTGTGTACGACGTACGTGTATATAATAATATATACATACATGGCTTCTATTGTCAGCGTCTGGGAAACTTGATGGTTGTCGAACTCGGGCCAAGTACCAAAACTATATGGCTAATCTATACCGATGAATTGTGTATAGAATATTGTAAAATGCACATAGCTATATTGTGTATGTGTAATATACATCTTACCGTAAAAATATTAAAAATCTTGCACAAACCACTTGCGTTGTTGCCGTTGTTGGTCGCGCCCGTTCAAACACGGTGTTGCGTGGTTGGTCGGTCTGAATACGACTGTATCTACAATATAGCTGGTGCGCAGTCTTTGAATTTGTCGTTTTAATAATATATAATATTATATTCCTGACAATGAAAACGCAGCGTTCGGTGAAATCAAAAAGACCAAAGCAACACATGGTTTTGTTATGAAAATGGTATAACTATACTACGCGCGTACGTTTCCCAATGTATACGTACATATAACCATTCTTTTCTTTATGGCGACCCCACACGGTATCATGTTTTCTTGACCGGCTACTGTTTCGGGCCTAATGAACATTGGAGAGCAGTTTTCGCTCATTAATCAAAATAAATAAGTATACGTAATATTTTTTTTTTCAAAACGTTTTCCCATTGACTGAACACCACTACCTTCACCACCAGTCTCTTTGACAGTGTTAAACGTCTTTATGCGCATTGTCAGATTAATTGTTCGGACACGGTCCGGGTAACCAGCGCTGCACATGGAATACACGAGCTCCCACGTTGCTTCCTGATCTGATGTGGTCGTTGCTCATAGCACTCCTTAGAAACCAGTTAGTGCGACTGAAAGTCAAAATCGAGGAAGTGTGTGAAACAAATACGACAGGACGATATTTCTGGGTCGGTAGCTCGTACAAGACAAAATATATATAGCATTTGCGACGAAAACTTAAGATAGTTCATATTGCGTTGTTTTATTTGAATCGACGTTTCCAAATTTAGAATTTCAATAAAAATTTGAAAATATAATAATAAGATATGCGTTATGATTCAAATTACTAATGAATGCAAGTTAAATAAACAATCACTAAACTTTTAATGAAACAAAAGTGAAGTAATAGTCTTTTAAACATAATTCAGTGGCCGATAATTAGTATATAAATATGTATTGAACCATTTATTAAATTAATTAACTTTTAATGCAACCTGCCATAAATTATATAACATATTAAAGTAAATTAAAAAATATCTTATAGTAACTTTGTAAAGATACATTTTATGAAAATTTTATTTTTCATTTATAATCAAACTTTTTTTTTATTTCAACACTATTATTGTTGTTTTAATTGGAACGGAAGGATTAACATCATTATTGCAAATAATTATCAAAATAAAAACTTGTTTAATGTTCATATAATATTAATCATTATAATTAATATACCTTTCTTTTTATTATACCATGAGTGAATCAATGTTATAACATGATAATTTTAATAGCATAGGTACACGTGATTAATAAAATAAACTGATTACTCACGTAAACTGTACAAAAATGAACATTCGATAATCATTGAAAACTAATCTAAAGTAAAAAAAAGAATACTAAAATACTTTTTACTTTTATTTTAAACCCAAATTGGTAATAAAAGTATATAACTAATAACTAATGACAATGATAATTAATTCAACGTAAAAATAAATAAATAATATTTTAATACATCATTTGTATTCTACGTAGATAATATTATTTTATTCGAAGTACCTACACTATTTAGACTATTTAGTTATATAAAAAATTATGTTAAATTCAATTACTGTAAACGACGCTGATTTTTAAATTTTTAAGTCCTCTTCTTATATTTTTCCAATTCAAACACTCTGTATAACTATCAATGTATAATTTACTAAATAATAATAATTTACATATTTTAACAAATAAATAACATTTTTTTTTTTTTTAATAGTCATTAATACTATAAATAACAATTATATAAATATTAAATACTATTTAGTTCATAAACTATTATATAAAATAAATATATTTATTTTTTACTATTTTGTTTACATAATGATGTTTTGAATATACAGATACTATTTATAAAGGTACATAGGTTTTATAACGCTGCACAATATATAATCAAACTATTAGTATCTTCAGTAACAATCGATCAACTTTTACATTTACTCTCACTTCAAAAATGAACTACTATAGAACATTATATTATTAAGTATGAAGAGAAAATATATTAAAATTAGATATTTTTCTCAAGAAGGCTTTTAAAAAAAAACAGTATATAGTTATTATTTATAAATTTATAATAATATATTGATGATAATACCAAATATAATATGTTAGTAATCGATAAGACGATAAAATTATAATAATAATTGTTGCACAACAAGTATAATAATACTATAATCACTAAATTAAATAAAGTAACTGAGTTATTTGAAAAAAAAATTGGTATAGACTGACCCATTATTAATTAAACATTTTTCACAATTTTTATTTCTCTGCAGAAATAGCTCTTGCTCAGTGAAAATACTTTCTTTTTTTTTAAAAAAAATCAAAGTAATTTTTTCTAAATAACGTTTCTATTAAGAAATACTTTTTAAGATGTTTTTATTATCCTAAAACAATTTTTCAGTGTTGGAAAAAATTAAAAGTTATTTTATGTATTTTATTCATAGTCTTAAAATACCAAAAGTAAAAAATAAGCTATTTTTAGCTTAAAATAAGTAAATATAGAAAAATTTCAAAAATTAAATAATTTTTTTTTTATAGAAATATGTGAGAACATAATATTAAAAAATATACATTATTTTAAGATTTTTAAGTAAAATAGTATACTTGATATTATAGGTAATAAGTTATAAGCTTATATAGAACTGTATTCTGTAATTATCTAATAAAATTATTATTTGTAAAATCATAACACAACACACATATTAGTATATTACATAACTTGTAACTATTATTTTATATCTATTACAGGTAATATTAAATGTTTATCTACGAGACTGAGTAAAGTTAATTTTAACATAAATTAATACGTAAACTATTATGTTTTGTCATTTATTTTAACGATATATTGATTCTACATAGTACAATCAATCTTAAATTGACGCTAAAATGTCCAATGATTTAACTTCATAGTTGAAAACATTATTTAATGTATTTTGTATAAAGTTTTGATTTTCAAAGTTTAAATGTAAATTCAAACTACAGTACGTTCAACTGTACAAACATGTATATATTATACATTAGTAAAAAAAAAAATACTATTCTTATATTATTAAAATTATGATATGATTACAAAAAAATATAATAATAATAAAATCCATGGACTACAACAAAAACAACCATGAGGGGTGATGAAAAAAATGAAAAAGGGGGTATTAACCGACCTCCTGGGGTTTTCGATATTCGTTATGTGCCCTGTCCCTGGCACTGGCTGTCTCCGTCGACTGACTTAAGACGCGGCAGTTCCTTGCCGGCGGATCATTAATCAAAATATTTCACCCCAGCCAAAAGTATCCCCGAAAACCCCCTGAATAGTAATATTCCCTCTCAGTCTTTCATTCTTCCTCGCTTAGGCTCTTACACGCACGCACGCACAGCACAAACACAGGCACACGCTATAGTGTCTTTCTTTCACTCCCTCTCTATTTCTCTCACTCTTTCATTCTGCTGCTTCCTCGCTTTTAGATTTCTTTTTCTATCGTTTTTTTTTCTTTTTTCTTTTACCGCACATCGTCAGTAACTTGTGAAATGCAAGCAGACACACCCTGGTGCTGTTATGTATATGACACTTCAACCTATTTAAACAGTAAAATAAATATTGAAAACTTAGAATTTAACTGAACTTTAAAATAAACATAATTTTGTATGGTTATGAAGAAAACTTTGTATCAAGGATTAATACTTATTGTAACATAATTTCACACAATTTATCATAAATGGGTTAGACAGTATAAGTATTTATAATTATATTTATGTTTTACACGTATACAATATAATCGCATGATTTAATCATATTAATAATCACATACACTAAAAATATGTCAAGAAATTAATAATTAATTTACGCAAAATTAAAGAAAATTATTTAAACATTTTAAATTAACTTTTATCACAAACAATGTAAAAGTACACAATAACTACATATTATCAATTTAAGATTATAATTATAATAAACACTTAAAAATGCCAAATATTAATCTGGGTAGAAACACGTATTGGTTACATACAGTATTACCTCTAACCGAAGACAGTATTAAGGAATACTAAAAAATTTATTTCATATAATTTATAAGATAAGTACATATCATTTTATACAACATAATCCAAGACATAATATCATAAAAAAGTATATAATTAAATTAATCACTTATTAAAAATGTTCTTTTATTATTATACTTACATTTAAATTCATATTTTTGTTTATTGTAACAATTTGTTATATAATAATTAATAAATATATATGTTATATGCCTTAAATATCTTCGTAAATTATTTTTGAAACGTTATACTACATTACATCATACATACCTCTAAGGATATTTAAATTAGTATGCCTAAAATTAATTTTTACTCATCATAACTCATGTTTACTTATGAAAAATAATATTGTTTCAGTGGTGTGATATTTTTTTTCAAAACTTATATTAATATAATAAAATATTCATCATATTATCTCGCTAACGAGATGATATAACATGTAGATGTATACATTTATTATAAATATTGTCAACAACCTCGTAAACATATTTGATTGACTATCTAAACGCCGTAACTAATTATAAAGTGACAATACATGTACTTATTTAGTCTGGATAAAAGTACAATACATAAATATATCCAAAAGACATCTTATAAATACAGTAATAACTGTATTAAAACCATTTTAACATTTAAATACAGTAATCGCTCTGCTTAAAATTCAAAAATAAAATGTATTATTCATAAAAAATTCATTCACGGAATATCATATGCGATATAGACACCCGAATAGGTTTTTACATCATTTTTTTTAAATTCATATCATTCTTTATATCAACATGCTCATATATTTCTATAGAGTACAGGCGGACAAATAAAGGGGAATTTTAATAGTTCTATAATTTAACACGTTTAATGTTTGGATCAACGTTCTATAGGGGTTCAAGAAAGATAAAAGTAGGTCTTAAGGTGTGGATTATTTTACTTAAACTTGTACAACTACCCTTATATTCTTTCAAAGTCATCTAGTTTACAATTAAATTACACTTATAAACCAATAACTAGTTTATATATTATATACAAAGCATGTAAAATTGAATTCATAATTTTCGACATTTTATTAAAATATATACCTATTATCAAGATTTTTTCTACAACCATGATCATGGATAAAAACTTCAACATTAACCACCGGCCTATATAAGTCATATATGGTTGTCACGTCTTTGTTAAATATCTACTATCTTTATTACATCGTATTATATTAAGTCCTAGTATTAAATGACAATGATAAAGTAACACATTCTTAAAATAGGTTATATCTAGATATAATATTTTTTAATAATACAAAACACGCAATTTAATAAAATACAATTTAAAATGTGCTTTTTAATTTTTAATACAAAAGCATGTAAATTTGTACAAAATAAAATTTTGTTTAAAATAATCTACATTCTACTTCACTTGAATGAGATTAAACCTTTTTTATTGGATTTGTGACGCGAAATAAAAAGTTTCAATTGCACAAGACTCCGATCTTTAGTAATACACCAAATCTCCCTTGACGAATGACGGACATCTCTAAATAGCAAACACTTTCAAAAAGCAGACATTTTTTCGGAAACTAGAGCATTTTCTCAGTTTATCTATACAAAAACCTCTAGATAAGGAACACTCTAAATCAGTGGTCGGCAACCGGCAGCCCGCGGGCCGAATTCGGCCCACGTGGCTATTGTATACAGCCTGTTTTAAATTCTAGAACGACAATTTTTTTTTTATACTTTATATGATTTTAAAGTTTAAGACAGTATTTTTTTTTCATAATAAAAAATTTAAGAATATAAAATCTTTATATCTGGCCCGCGAACTCTTTTTAATTTGTGATTGTGGCCCGATAGTCCAAAAAGGTTGTCAATCACTACTCTAAATAACTTTATGATAACTTAATAATTAAATAATTTTATGGCTAGATTTTGCTCGTTTTTACCTTCATTATTGTCTAAGTATATTTTATTACAGTATACATTTTTCATTTTTATACATTATTATATTATTATAACTTATCTTATCCGTCGTAGAAAATGACCATCTTATTCAGTAACTGATTTTGTTTTAAATAATATTATCTACATATAAGTATATACATACATACAAATAATAAAAATATGCATATGTGTATCGTTTTTTTCTATATCATTCTGAAAATTACAGATGGAGCTCGGGTAATATTTTTAAAATGTCAATTTATACGAGAAAATGGTAGAAAACTAACAACAAATTAATAAAAAAAATGTATCATTAACAATATTTTTAAATTTACTTTCAAAGACATAATTTTAAAAAAAAGTTAAAGCTTAAGATATTGAAATATAATACTATTAAATAATAATAATATTTTATTACGTATTAGTGTACTGACTGCATGAACTTTTCACTTTTCAAACCGATTCAAACACATTCCCAATAACTAAATTCAAAAATCAGGCTATTTTAATCAAAATGCATATTAAATTTGATGAACAATAAAAAATTAAATTAAATTATTATATAACATGGTAAGTATAATATTTTGTTTTATTTTTCTTAACAATTTTTATATTTAATATACTTAAATAATCAATGCATTATCACGTTTAGTACTTTAGTGTAATATTTTCAAATTATCACATCCTTATATGCATAATTTTTTTGTTTGTATATCACTGAACTCCTAACCAGCAGGACCGATTTTGATGAAATTGTTTGCATGTTTGAATGGGTCCCTGGATAATTTAGTTTTAAAATTATATTCAGTAATTGACGTTGCAATCAGGTTTTAAGGTATTTTGATGTGGAAATATCTTAAATAACACATGTGTGAATCTTAGATACCGGTGATCTTGGAAACCACTCATTCAATCATTATGTGGTTTTTTTTAATTAAATAGCACACTACAAAGCAGGTTTTAAGTATAGTTTTGTAGTCCCAACTGGATATCTCAACTTTGGTGTATTTTAGTTCTACTAAGAAATATCGAGCAATAAAATATCAATAAATTAGTGGCATTACCTGTCCAGGAAAATTAAATTTAAATTTAATACAAAAAATAGTAAAATATTTTCCCAGACAAAATTGATCCTAATACAATTAGAAGAATTATCAATGCTTCATTAACTTAAATTTTTTCAGTTTATTTTAAAATAATGATAATAAAAATATAATAAAAATATTAATGATTTGCTAGTGAAATTGTAGAAAATCTAAATACAGCAATGTAGCTCAGTGCATTCATTCAGGCAAAGATTTTAAATCCATTTCCAATTCTTTAAGTTGATTAATAATCAAGTTATTTTTTTTTTTTATTAATCGTAAAATTCTGTAATAATATAAAATAGCGTTATAATATTTTATATATTGGGGTTCGATTATAAGCCTTTATATTAATCACAATAAGTTATCATAACTATTTTATTATACTTTATATAAATATTTAATTATGATTGCTTAGACGCACATCATTACAATACGTACGTAAAGATATAAAGAAAACGCCGTATCTTCTATGAACGACGAATATAAATAACGAATTGAACAAAGTTTGAACCTTTGAACCACAAGAGACATAATTTTGATGGGCAACGAAGTTCACAAGAATAACTTCTATGTTGCTTGCTCCCGTGTGAGCTCAGAAAACAATTTATATATATGTCCCTGATCATAAAAACGAATAATATAGTTAACAATAAAATATTAAAAAATCGATAGAAACTTAACAGAGTACTTTAAAAAAATATATTTTGTTTGACACCGGTCATTCGAGTAAAAAATAATTTATAAGCTATGCTGCTTTTAAATTATCAAAAAAAAAAATATACAAATTACGCCGAGCGAGACAATTATGTAAAGTTGATATGTTAAAAATATCATCTATACATTTATTTATTTTTTTATTTTTTTTTATTTTTTGAAATAAACTATCTATACATAAAATTACAATAAGCTTATATATGTTAAGGGTGGGAGTTGACGTGAGGAATTGATTAAGCAGTCACTCATTAGCGACACTTACCTTGATTAATTTTTTTTTAACTCTTTTTTATTTTGAGACATCATTTATACTGATGTATAATCAGAAAACCTAAAATATTATTTATCCTCGTGCATTTTACTAAATGTTAGCATTAGGCAACTAAATTTAACACGGATGCATTTTGTACGGGCAATGGAGTGCACGAGAACAGCTAATTGTGTATAATTATGTATGTATATTTCATATATAACTGTTCAAAACGCATTTACTTAAATCTATAAATCAATAATAAACATTTATAAAATATTTAAAGTAATTAAGATCAACTTTAACGTGAAAATATTGAAATAGTAGTATTATAATAGATACTAACCAATATAACCAAAAATATATAGAATTAAAAATACATGGTAATTTCATCGAACACTAAAACAATAATATTCATTGATAATAAAAAAAAATATCGATCCATTGTCTTAGTATTTTTTCTGTACCAAATTATGTGGTGTCTTTAAAAATGGCGATTGGGAGTAATAAGGCGACAAGCACCGTAAAAAAAAAAAATGTTAAAAAAAATAACGATCCCTAAGAAATTGGTCTCAAAACAATTCATTAATCTTAACTGGGATAACGTCCCTCCCGTTGAGAGTTGGCAGTCAATTTAAAAAGAGCGCCCTATTTTAGTATCGGCAGTGATATAATACTTTTAAATTGGCCATGTTCGTTTTATATGGGGTGGGCTTTACCGAAAGAACTGAAAATATTCATTTTGAACACCATGTGTGTTTGGGATTCTGGATAACTATTACTTTTATAATATTGTGTTATGAGTTTTTAAAAAATAAATTGATAAATCGTTTTAAACATAACATATAGGCACTATCACAAATATATTTAACAATATATATTATAAAAAAATTGCAATCTAACAATATTATTTTGAATTGCGTACACAATCGTTAAATTTTATTTTTAAATAAAATGTTTATATATACGGGGCCATTTATCAACTTATATCTTATACATATATAAATTGTAATACCCTCTGAACATTATTAATTGATGAAAAATAAATATATTACATATTTTATACTTAACAAAATACATATTTTAAAGATACTAGAAAAGACTAAAGTAGGTACTTGAAAAGTGCTGAATGGCATACTCTTGTTATGCCCTCGTTATTTGTTATTCTTCCTCTTTCACAGTTATAAACGAGTAATTTAACAAATTTATGTTCAGTGTAATCGACGCAGTTCTAAATTTTTGTACTTTAATAATTTTTATACTAGTAAAATTGATATCAAACTTAAAGATGACGAGTTTATGAGAATATGTGTATGTGTTGTCTATAGAAATTTTCTGGTATTATTTTGATATTTGTATATTTATTGAATTTGATAGCTAATTTGATGATTATTAGGGATTTTAAGAAACACGACATGTCTCAAATTAAGCCTTCATAAAAAAATAATAATTATGCTTCTAGTCAGATAAATCTTTAAAATATTTTATATTTTATATTTATTTATTATTTAAGCAACTTAATATACGAATAAAAAACTATGACACTCTTCACATTTATTTTCAGTTAGGTATGATAAATATTTTTAAAAACCTAAAATTAATTTTGACGATACATTATTAGAATTAAGAACTGCATGCCAAAAATAAACATAAATTGGAATGTCTAAATTACAATCTATCTTTCAAAGGGGTCTGTTCGAATTGCATGCCCTGTATAATTTTACTAAATAAAACAACTTAACTTACTTTTCCATTAAAGAAACGGTCTTTAATTACATTACAATAATGAATAAAATATATAAATATTTGAAAAAGTGATACTGAGAATATTAAATATTAAATAAGACGGTCTTAGTATATTAAATGAATGTATTTTATACTTTTACGAGGTATTTCAAATAAATATTAATAACATAAAATTTGATGGACATTTTGTGACATATCAGGCATTGAATATCATAATTTTAATATACAATAGATTATATGTAATAATAATTTCTATATTGTTATATTTAACATTATTATTAAAAAATTTTGAAAAGGTATTATTTTATTTATTTTGTTGCTGGCAACGCTATACATGCAAACTTTTCTACACATATAATTTTAATAATTTCATGATTGAGTTATACAAATAGTGCATGATAAATAAACTTATGGGTACGCGACATTATGCAATTCGTACTATGTATTAATTTATTTTTTTGGCATGCAATTCGGATGCAGCCAGTTTTGAAGTAACTATAAATAACAATATAATGTGTTCATATCACAACTTGATTTGTGTTATAGTTAGCGATTAAGATGTCTATAGATATGTAGCAGTATACTGTATACATGTATACAGCCATTTAAGTACTTCACCGCTTCGATAGTCTGACAAATTGTCATTATGTGAGGAGCACTGGTTATAATATGGATGATTGTTTAATACAATCGCTTCATCCAACCCACTCCCGACCGTAATAATATAATGGTCAATATTGTTTATTATTATTGCTTGATTTAATCAACCGCGTAATGGAATCATATCATGTGGATTGTCCACCTGCCTGATTAAGTTATGTTAATATTTTATCATACCAGTATGATTTGATTGTAGTTTTAAAATGGTTACAATCTGATCGATATTTTCCTAGGAGTATTATATAAGGCAATTCATCAAATTTAATAGAATCTACACACTAATTCATAATCAGTTTATTATAACATAAAATATCAGTTACTATACAAAAACGTAACTACGCTAAGTATTTTTATTTATGTTTGAGAACTCATTTTCAATTATTTTATAATTGTCGGCATCAATTTACCATGGTATAAATTCACAAACAGGTAGGTACCTTTTGTTAATTTTTGTCAGAGTAAACACAAAATTATATTGTTAAATAACAGAATTATAAACAAATCATATTATATTATTTAAATATTATGTTTATAATATATTTAATAATACATATAGTCACTACCCAAAAGTGTATTTTTTAAAAAGAACCACAAAAGAAAATTATTTTCCGTATACGTTGTAATTATATAATTGTGTTTGTTCAACTGATACTAACAAAATTTCAAATACTTTAATTTCACCAAAGCTGAAGATCGGAGGGCTGATCTTAGGGGTAGGCGAGCTGGGCGACTGCCCATAGCGCCGATGTATCATGAACACCATCAGAGTTAATAATTTATATAGCTCAATAAAGATTTAAATACGACATATGTAATGTTTTCCAGTATAATTTTATCAAGATGTGATGATAAAAATAGAATTTTAATTATTAAAAAAGATACAATGATATTTTAAAATAGGTGAAAAATATGTATTATATTTTACCTTCCGCTAACCAAAAAAAACAATTCAAAAATTACTCCATTAATATAATATTAAATATACGCTAGCATATTAATGCTACAACGATCAAACGCAGTTTTTTATAACAAAATAACTAGTTGTATAGTTTTTGATAAAATATAATAACAGCTAAAAATTAAAAAATGTATTAAAATAGCTCATCATAAATAATCGCAGTATTACAAATTATTGTTAACCAGTAAAAAGGTGTGAAAATCTTAATTCAAAATTTAAAATTTAGGTATGTCTTTGAAAATACACTAACCGTCTAATATATTTTGAATAAAGTTGTAATGAACTTTGTTTGTTGTCTTGGATATATTCGCTTGAATATTAACTTGTATATTTGATTACAAATTTTGAATTAGTTTAATTCTATACTTCGTGAAAAACATTAATTTATCGTAATCCTATATTTTCGTATGGATATTTGCATCACATAATATATTTATAAAAAATTGTTTGATATATTCGATAATTTTCTAACTAAGTGAACTTCATAAGGATAAAAAATAAATGGAAGATATTATAAAACACAATAACGGCATTGCGCCAAAACGATCGAATAATCCAGAGCCGACGGACGAAGATCCTCAACCAGACGTCCGAGTTATGAAACAGATTTAACAGCTCCGCGGCAAACACCAGTTAACATCACTGACTTCGGCGCATTTTAAGGTGTTGGACACACTAATCGACGAGTTACAAGTGGCGGCAACTCGAAGGTCGAACAATTTACTGCCTGTTTCACTATTTCCAAATGACGACCGGTCGTCGTCGAGTTTTAGCGACAAGACTGTGACGTCGTCGAAAATACATAGACGATGGACTAGAACAAATATATCGAAAAACTGTTCCAGGATCTTCCAGGAAATTAATAATGCCAGTTCGGAGATTGGAAAGCACTTACCTTACCGCCGATACCTTTATGTCTGCAAGGAAATGCACCAAGCCGCAAGATTGGAGATTCTTTGGTGTCTCCTACAGAGATGACCACCGAGGATGTCGAGAAGATCCATTTGTCACCAGTTTCTAGCCGTTTGGGAGACGCACAGGGACAGGAGTTGTCGTGTGCGCGAATCGGCGTATTAGATGTCAAGATGGTTCTACGTAACGGTGCTGAAAGTGACGGTGACGAGCTGGATGAAGCCACTACGGAAGAAATAAAATCAGTGTCATTAGCAGAACAAGCACGATCCAAACATCATAGGCCGTTCCTATCGGCATTAAGAAGGCGACTTCCTAAGGTCTGTAGAAGTTTGTGCTGCTGGCGTTGCAAATAACGATAGTAGTAGAGAGACGATGGTGAGCTTGATTGACTGTGTAAGAATACAAGTAAATCGTTTGAAAAACCGTTGACCTGCAGTACTGTGGTTTATATACCACACGTCATTGACAACCCTGTAATCAAGGCATTTATCCAGTGTTTGATATTATTTATTATGATATAAATGTTGCGCCTAATATTTACAGAGTTTATTATTAATGTATTTGTATTAAAAAAAAATTATTTATAAAATATATATAATAGGTAATATACCTATATAATATTTAGTTATGTTATATTTATCAAATGTAAATTAAATCTGTTCCGTGTTGCTATGTAAAAAAATAAAAGTTACTTATTTACAAAAAAAAAAAAAAAAATGGGTAATTAAATTAACCGATAGGCGGTAGGTGTATAAGATAAATCAATTTAAACGCAATGATTCAAATATTTAAGTAGTGTATGTGTATTTAATAAAATGTATATCTGCGAAAACAAGTTAGGTAGTCGAAGCTTTTAGTATAATTATAGTGTACCATATGAGAAATTATAGTGAAAAATAAACTATAACTTACAACTTATAAATGAATATTATAATTGTAATTATATTTTAATGGCGTGTTCACACTATTTTAGTACTTATATTTTACTATTTTAATATATACATAAATATAACAATATATAAAATATATCCTAGACGGCTAGGCACGTTTGTCATCAAATATAATACCACTATAAATATAGCTACATTTTAATTACTAAGTAAAAATTTATAACAATATTACAATAATAAAATCTTTCGGCCTGCTCATGCTGAAGTAGTCTCGTTTCATCGCTCGCTGCGTCGGTAAAGTAAAATATTATTGTCGTTGACACAAAAAAAAAAAGTTTTAAAGATTCACAAATTATCAATAATAAACGAAAATAAATTTTATAATTTTAAAACTATATAATTTTTTATCCTAAAAAAAAAAATTTGAAGTAAAAAATTTAATTGTTATTGATTTATTGTTTAAATTGGCAATATTTTAATAGGTACTTAGAAGATTTTGTTAGTTACAAATTTTTGTCATAATTACTCGTACATTAAAAATTTTCATTACCGCATACAATGTTTTTCAACATTACATATAGGAAGTTTTCAAATGGCGATTGATGTCACTTATGATGAAAGGATTATGAATAATTTTATAAAAATAAAATTACTTGATAAATTATTTTATCGATCAACTGAGACTATTTGGTCATTTTTATTTCAGAAAAAAATTACGATGAAAATTTGATTGTTACAAAAAAAAAAAAAAAAGAATGTTTATTTAAAGTATTTTAACTACCTATCAACATTCTTAAGTATTTTGTTATAATTAAGTAACAAGTAGTAATAATTGGCAATATCCCTTTTTTTGATTTAAAACAAATAATTAATTTATTAGTTATTACAGTCTTATAAAAGTTTAAAATACCTAAAATCAATAATACTAATAAGCATTCATCGAATAACAGTTACTAATATTACTTTATAAATTTAATTTAACATCAATTTTTGTTAAAATTATCATAAATTTGATTATTATCAACAAAAAAAAATCTCTACATGCCAAATGTCATACACGATGCTACCACCCATTGCGTACAGTACTTCCTAGGTAATTTTGACCAAATTTTTAATCGCGTACGTGATATTATACAAACGATTCATAGTAGGTAACACAATGCAGGTCGTGCAGGGCCGGTCTTAGAGAAGGGCAAGCTGGGCGACCGTGGCCCAGGGTACCGATGTATCATGGGCGCTTTCAAAGTTCAGATATTAGTTTTCAATAATAGTTTTTGTAATTCAAATATTTTTAAATAATTCGAGTAAAATTATCAACAATTAATGTATAGAAAAAATTTTAATTTTTCTTGGAATAGTAAAAAGTTCAATTATTTATCTCGATTGAAAAAAAAAAGATAGTTTGATTACGATTAAATTTAAATTTTTATTCGCTTCTTGGTATACTGTATACAGCTCTGATTGTCATCGAAGACCATTTTGAGCAAACAGAATCCCACAAAAATATTTGAGGATTTTTATATTAATTTGATAAGTTACCAGAAAAAATAGAACTTCTTACTTACTGCATGAATCAGATCATATTCTAACATTGTCAGAAGGCCGACAATCAGATGTTAATAGCGTAGACCTCGCAAATTAATTAATTCATCTTCGACAATTTTTACCAGTAGAATATAAGGCATTAAAAGAGACAAAAGTACCTAATAAGTCCTAGTATCAAGTAACTGTAAAAGTTTGTTATTTAAGTCTCGAAATATGCTCAATGGTCGTTTACACAGGAACAACAATAAAATTATGATAACTTGTTAACTGTAAATAGAAAATGTTTATATTTGTAAAATATTGTATAGTACTTACCTATAACCACAGAATACAAACTATAATATAGTCTGAAAGTCTGTGGACTGTGGTACAAAATATGTACAATCATTACCTATTACTTATACATGGCATTACTAATATGTAGGTAGGTAATAGGTACTAAAGGTAGGTACGTCATATGAGACTACGGGAGGATTTGGAGAAAATTATGAAACGATAAGAAATTATAAATATTATAATATCTATTACAATAAAATAACTATTATCGAAATGTAAAAACCCACAAGGTCAAAAAATCATTTATAAAACAGTAGTATAAGTATTAAGTAGCAATACTGCAGCTAATAATTGCTAATTAGTAATTTACTATTATAAACTATACTTTGAAAATTTAACTATACATTGTCGAGATCTATAACTCTGGAGACGTCGATTTAAGACCTGAATACCTGAATATAATTTTTTTTTTTTTTTTATTAAATTTTTCATTGTCTATTCTTACTAATCTTGGTATTCGTATAAACAAATTATTAATTACAGTAATTGGTGATTCGTGATCACTGATCGTTTCGTTATCATTCCAGTTATAAACATTTTGCAAGTAAATATTATTAATAATCTCAACTAATAATCCAATTTTAAAGTAAAAACAAATAATGTACTGTTCGCGTACACTGAACTCGCCTAATACTACATAAAGTTAATTGACTACAGACTACCAGACTACAGTACAATACTAGAATACTGTATAGTACTAGTACATTTTCACTTCAGCCGGGTAAGAATAAAGTATTAAGATAATAGTGCAACGAAAACTGGAAAACCAAAGTAACATCAACATTATTTTTGTGCCGTGATTTTAATCAGAAAACATTATAATCCATTTTCGGTATTAGTTTGTTTGGCTAATAAAAGCACTTTGCCTCCATGATTTTTAATTTTTTACTTGCATAATGCATATCGATGTGTAATATTGTTTTATCATTTTAATTAGCGGCATTGATATTTGACAATAAGTTGGTACTACAGGCAATTTTTTTTATCACAGACTGATAAGAAACATATTTACTATTTAGTATTAGTTTATGAAAAATTTAAATTATCGAATTACTTGAATTAATTCTATATAATTTTAAATTTGAACATCCGTCGACAACCATTGACAATTTATTTCAGTTTCAGCGTTTAGGCAACTTCCGTATTCCATTTTTAGATCAAAATATTATTAGGATCGAACGTGAAAACTATAATACAAATTCCAAGTTCTCATGCCAACTCTAGTACTCTACTATACTATAATATAATATAGAACTACTGACGAGATTTACTGTTCTAATATATTTTAGTACTTAGGTACTTAGTATTTATATAAATATTTTTTATTTATTCCTAATTTTCTTTTGATGTGTTTCTTATTTACTCAGTTTTAGACTGACAGTGCAAACATCAAAATGGCAACTCCAAACAACAATAATGCAACTGATGAAGAAAAAATTGATCCAATGAAAGATGTACGTGCTGGAATAGTACGTGAAGTGGGTGGTCAAGCAATATGGAGTCTATCTTCATGCAAACCTGGTAAAATAAAAAGTGTTTTTGAAATTGACGTAAATATTTACTCTTGTTCTTTTTGTGTTGTGACTAGCAAATAAAAATTAATAACTTACTTTGTAGTCTCTTATTATGGTTTTAAAAATGTATTACCTATTTAATATTTAGTCCGATAGAATAAATATTTTACTCACTTATTCTTTAATCGTAATACTTTATTATTGGTCTTGAGTATTCTCAAATCTAGAATTTTATTGGATGGCATAAATAGCCAAGCCATTTGATGGATTTTTTTTCATGAATTGTATTGTGTGTAATATATCATTACTCTATCACAGTATAGGCTCAATTTCAGGTGTATTGGGAAATGCCCACACTATAAACTTTATGTGTTAAAGAGTGTTTTACGTTAAGTTCATAGACTCTCACAATTTAAATATCTCTGACTTGAGTATATCTAAAATTAAACTCCTAAATTATTATTTGTTTTTAATTAATTTTATTGTATTGTAAATGTTATGTAATTATTTCAGGTTTTGGTGTGGACCAGTTAAGAGATGATTGTATGGAAACTTATTGGCAGTCAGATGGCCAACTTCCACATTTGGTTAATATTCAATTTAGACGTAAGACAGTTGTGCGTGATATATGCATTTATATTGATTATAGATTAGATGAAAGTTATACACCTGGTCGTATATCAGTACGTGCTGGTACTAATTTCAATGACTTACAAGAAGTTGAGGTAGTTGAACTGAACGAACCAAATGGTTGGGTAAGAATAATGACTAAAGACATCAATGATTTACCATTAAAAACTTATATGCTACAAATCGCTGTTATTACCAATCATCAAAATGGAAGAGATACACATATGAGACAGATTAAAGTACACTCGCCAATTGAAAAGAAGGATCTTCTCATTGGTAATTTTAGCACTGTTGAAATGAGACAATATACAATCATAAAATAAATTATTTTGTTTTATTATTTGATTGCTAACATTTATACTATAATTTACAGTATAATATTACTATAGAATAATTAAATTACAATGAAAATATTTGTATAGTCACTAAATGCTAAGTTGATTTTTGACGTAAAATGTTAACATTTTTACTTAGTTATTATATTAATTATTATTATTAAGAACATACAAATTATTTTTTCATTATATCATGACAATTTTTCAAATTTTTTCTAAATATCAAAAAAATATTTGTTAATATATTATACCTTTTCTTATACTGATTTTTATTATTTATTATTTATTTAATTCTTATATAATTTTGTATAATAAATTATGACAAGCTTTTGACCATTCTATTTTCCTTAGATCATTACACTCTACCTTTCTAAGATCCATCTTGGGATAAGTATAGTTTTAACTATAATCTGTCAAACAAAAGAACCAATGATTGTGCACATCTTCATGGAATTCCCTACCATCAAAATTGGTTTCATGATTGTAGAGTATAGGAGCATTGAAATTTGACTTCTTTGGCTAACTTGATGAATTTCAATTCCTAGATTATGGTTATTCCTTTAATTAAACAGCTAATCTATCTTTTATTTCTAAAATATTAAATAATTTTATAAATTTTCCTTTGATTTTGACTGAAATTAATTTATCATGTTTTTATTTCAAATTTACCATTTCTAAAATGTGATTCTGTTATACATTCTATTCCATACCGCTGACTATGAATGTTAATTATTTAGTTTTATGCTATGTATTAATGTACTTTTAACAGTAAAACTTTAAAATATTAATAATTAAATAATTGTATTTTTTAAATGTATTTATAAAATAGTGTTAAAACAGTTTACTGATAATAGTTTTTTTTTATAAATAGTTTGAATTATTTTATTTACTAGAAATTGTTTAATTACGAAATAAAATATACTTTATATCATCCATGTCAGACTTAATTTTAGTATGATAAATATTATATACCTACCCTATGCTTACAATTAATCATTACTATATTTTTCTGACAAAAAAGTTTCAATTTTAATTAATTTAATTTATTAGTTTATATTATTTCTTGTATAAATAAACAAACAAATAATCTAGCATACTTTAATGAATTTAGAATTGTAGAACTTTGAAATTTGCAGTAATAAATCTTATGTAATATGGATAAAACTCCTTTGAACATATAAAAAAAAATCTTAAGTTATAGATACTAGTTGCATGTAAAATTGTAAATAATTTTGTATGTACAATATTATATTTGTACATGATAGCATTTTTATCATTCAATAAAAAAAAATTTAAACATTGATTTTTTTTTTTTTCATTATAATAATTAACCTGAAATAAAGCAATAATAAAAATATAAATACCATAAAGTGTTAATATAAAATAAATAAAATTATATAACCAGGATAGTTGTATTTATTTGTATGCATTGTATCTGTATGCATCTGATAGTTATGAAACACTTATTATTATCATTTCAGGTCCTTAGGTGAAATACTCAAAATAGCTATAAATATATAATATTCCAAAAGTTAATTTAAAAATTAAATTTTTTCTGATTATGAAATAAAATATTTAAAAAACTTTCTGAAAAGTAGGTTGTAGCACAAAAACCCGTCTTTTTATAGTTAAGTTTAAATCTATAGTTTTTATAAGTCTTAAAATTCATAAAATAAATACACACATGGTCATATAGGGTGTTTCATTAAGAACGCCGGATTTAAATTGCGAGTTGGCTGACCTGTTTTTTTTGTAAATATCATCGGTTATCTTTACGCTAGGTTACGTTAAAGGTCACGTCTATGAAAATAAACCGCAAACCATTGAAGAACTTAAGGATATTTTTTTTGTGGCCAGAACTGAAGCTTGCCAGCGAAGCAGAGGTGTACATATGCCAGATATTATATTCCATACATAAATCAGAGTGTATATATTTCATGCTCAAATAATTTTTTTTATTCTTAATCTTAATATTAATAAAGTAATAACGAAATCAAATCCAGCATTTTTAATGAAACCCCCTATATAAGTATACATGTTTTACATTTTTATATGATAATTTTATATACAAAAAAAACTAGCATTTTATTTTTATTTAAATTCCTTTATAAGTTGTACCTAACCTACTTTAAAGTTCATAAAATGTATCACAAACTATCATGTTTGTTAACAAATTAATAATGTTGTATTAATAAAATTAATTCTATATGAGAGTCTGGTAAATGGAAAATTTTGAATAGAATTTTTTTTTTTTAAATAATTACAATTTATCAATAAATTATTATAGCTTTTAATAGTTTTAAAAATAAAACAGAATCATTTTACATTTACATAAACATATAATTTTACCAACATTAGGTCAAGAACATTATCACAGAAACATTTAAAACAAAAATAAAACTTTAATACATTAAATTACAATTTCTTTGTCTTAAGATCACTTAAAAGTGTACATGTTGTATTCTAGTTCCAACGTGAGTATCAGTCAAACCAGGAATAATAGGAGTAATTATAACATGAAACTTTAATGGAATCCTATCAGACATAAAGTATGAAACATTAGTATCAAGTATATGAATCAAGTCTTCATTAGTTGTTGGTTGGTTCACTGCATCATACACCATCAAGTCATCAATATTTATCATATTTTGATTTGTATCAAACAATACAACCTTTTGTACAACAGTCACAACATGAACAATTTTATTCTGAACGGCGTATATCAAAATAGCAACACGAACATGACGGGCAACTTTTCCAATATCTTCCGGTCGTAATTTCATTTTAATTGTTGCTCGCACAGTTTTGATTATTACTTCTGGTAATTCAATTGAACCACGCCAAGACACCAACATGCCTTTGCCAAAACACATACCTTTCAAGAACATTTCTATTTCCTATTTAATAAAAAAAAAAAAATTTTAATTTGCAATAATTATTGACTGTAATTTAATTGTACAGACCCAATTTGATTCTTCATTAAGTTCTCGTTCTCGGTCAAAAAGATTACTACAGGTCACAATTTCTCGCTTGATAGATTGGTAGTTTTGGATATATTTTGTGCGTACTCTAAAAGAATTTCCCCATCGTTCACAAGTGTACAATCTTGGTGTACATTCTAATATATGTTCAGTATCTGACCGTTTTTCTTAAAACAAAAAATAAAGTAACCAAAATAATATGTTAATAGTTAAATTGTAAATAATATACCCATTTTAATTAAATTGTATTCCATGGCAGCAGCCATTTTATCGACAAAAAAGTCTTTATTCTGTTTGACAACAGGTACCATTAACAATTGGGCCATTTGTCTTGGAAGAATCATTGGGTATCTAATATATGACATGACATGTTCTGTTAAGGAACTCATGTAATCTTCAATTGGGTCTGAATCATTGCATTCGAGTAGTTTTTCAGCCGACTGATAGTTCAACCATGATGCAACACATCTATGATACAGTGATATATTATAATATTTTTAAAATGTCATCAATAAGTAATATTCAGTGACAAAATCAGAAAAGGGACTAAGCCCTCATTTTTTTAAAAAAATTTCAACAATAATTAAAAAAATAAAACATTTTATAAATTTTACTACATCTTTACTTTTAGATTAATACCAAGTAAAAGATACCTATTGTTTATTATAGATTTTACAATAAATGATTTATTAACTTCAGAAAACAGATAAATTATTAATATTCCACATATTACACATATTAAGATAACACACAATACTGTCAATAGAAGAATACTTATCAGTTAATTATTTGTATAATATTTAAATATATAATGTATAAAATTGCAGGGTAAAGCTCTCGTGGTTCATATTTAGCTGATAATATTATAGTATGGCTCTACTTCTTTTCATCCGAGATTTACAAGGTTAATAATATTAAAATAAAATTTAAAAAATTACCCAAACAATTGCATTTCATCGTGTACCACAAGATCAGACTGTTTCAATAGCCCAACAAGAATATCACATTGAAATGTATTAAAACATTTTGTGCAAGAATCAAGATTCCATTTGATATAATTTCTGCAGGCCTAGTTGTTTAATTTATATTAGTATTATTATTTTATACAGGTAATATAAATTATAATTTATTCATAGAAATTGTTAAAAAAATTCAGATTATAATCTTACTTTGAGTAATCTATTCCACGGTGGCTTGATTTCCATACACTCAGTATCTTGCCAAATTTTACAATAATACAAAGCCTGAAACAAATTTTTGAAAATTATACTTTAATTAAAGTTTGTAAATCATAAATAATAATTGAAACTTATTTCATTCATACAATAACAATATAAAGTTAAAAAATTAAAAATAAGAACTAAACATATATTAACAAATAGAAAATAAAAAATAAAACATTCAAATAAATACTTATTACTAATAAGTTATTGGGAATAAAAATCATAAATTGAGTAATTATATATAATTTGAGTGAGTATAAATTGTAAATGATCATTCATATGAAATTGACAAAAACATTGTTCATGTATTATAATAGAATCAATTAGATAAAACAGTTATATTTACATTAATTGTAGTTGGTTGGTTTAATGACAATACATATTGAAACCAAGTTACTAATTGACCCTGATCAGCAGCATCAGCTATATGTTCACACATATACTCAACACATAGTGTTGTAAGATCCTAAAATAGATATGTTAAATTAATGACATTTTGTTTAAATAACTGATGTATGAACTATACAGTATACCTTGACATTATACTTGTCAGCCAATACTAGCATTGGCATAATATTAGATTGCTCAAGAGTTATTACACCTGTATAAAAATATTGGAGAAAAACTGGAAATACTTCGATACACTGTTGCACTTCTTGTAGCTCAATAACTTCTTGATGTGAGTCACTCCATGTTGAGTTCATCAACATGGTCTATCAAAGTATTATAATAAATAAATAAAATTTTACAGTTTAATTATTTTTTTTATTGAAAATTACCTCAAATACATCGCTGGATATACATAACATGAAACGGTGAGCTGGATATGATATTCCACCCACAACAAGGGTAATATCATTTAATAGTTTGTTAGCATAAACATTTTTAATTTTTTTCAATAGAGCATTTGAATTATCATTCTAAATGTGAACATATATTTATTTTTTTTAAATCACAATATACTGACAGTTTAACATTTTTATATTGGTAACTCACAACATTAGGCATCGCATATGAATGATCCATTTCACATTCAGCAGACATTCTTCGTCGCTTCATTCCCAATCAATAAAATTAATAAATGCGTTAGAAGGAATATTAAATATTTTGAAATTAAACCATCATATCTACTATCTACAAACATAAATCATAATATTTATAATAATTAGTGATGCAAAATTTGGTTTTTTGTTACTAAAAACCTAAAAATCCATTTTTTGATTTGATTTAATTTATTACTACCATAGAAAACATATCTATAATTATTACAAATTATCAAATTTCTTATCAATCCTGAGATAACATAATCAACAGAAAAACAAAATAAACTCAACAATAATAATCATTAACGGCATTAACCAGTCATTACTCATTAGTCAATACTCAATAGTCATCGCCCAGCGGCAATCGTGATTCGTGATCACTGGGCACAGTGGGTACTCTTCTATTTAGAAAAATCACTTGGAGATGTGAAACAAATAACAATATGATTATCTTAAATATATTTTAATTTTAAGTACAATTATTATTTATTATATCTAATTGGCAATGGCTTTTATTTTTTATTATTTTCCAAATAATATAATCAATTCAAAAAACAAAATATAATTTAACAATTATAATGATGTTCACCCATTACATGCTTTCAAACTACAATAATTGTGCCAATCATTTTTTGATATCTAAACAATTAAGTTTAACTGTTTACTGCTAGCATATTATTAATGATTACCACCTAAATTTTAACTAATACAAGCGCAAAAAAAAAATTATTATACAAGTTTACTAACAGGGTATTTTGCTTATGTCACTAGCTGTTGAGTATCAAATGACTAATAGTGTCAAAAACAAAATTATGAATATGATTTTGGATTTAAAATATTGGCAGCATTTGAAAACATTGGAGTCTGCAGATACTAAACGATTCTTGTTTCAATAAACATAGTTAATGTTTAAAACTGTTCCTATTCTGTACAGGGCCAGACAGTGATGGCACTATGTATTTTGAGGCCCTGGGCAAAATTTTTGGGGGGGCCCTTGATGATTATGGAAGTAGACAGTAAATACTTACACTTGATCTTTAGTTTTATAAAATAGCTGATAGTTTTTAGACACATTTTAGATATCAATTACCAGTTAACAATAAAGATTAATTTTAATATTCCTAATTAACAATTTATTAGATATAAATATATAATTAAAATTAAAACATTTTTATGACAATTAACATATTTTTGTTCATAATTTTATTGATTCTACTACTTATATTAATTTATAAAATGTATCTTTTTATAAAATATACATATATATTAGATTCATAGTTAAGTATATTTAAAAATAATTAGTTATTGAATACAATTGATTTTAAAAAATGATGAAGCTTATATCAAAATAAATCATGTACAACAAAAAAATTATATTTATTTAACTTTTTAAAGTTATAAAATAAAAACAAAATAGTCAGTATATAAAAAAGTTATATATATTTATATATTTATGTGTAGTTAGTAATTTAAAATATTCTAAAATAAATATAATTTAAGGGTATTCGTACTTTATCGGTTGTTATTGTTGATCGAAGTGTGATGTATTTATATTAGTATATTTTATAGTCTATAATTGGTATTTCAAGTACAAATATTAATTTTATTTTTCCTGTATAATTACAAACTATGCACGTTGGCTACATTACTTATTTATAAAAAATTGTACTTAAGTTACATGCCATAAATTAATTTTTTTTTCTGCGTGCCATAAAATTATGAAAAACAAATAATTAAACATGGGGCCCTGGGCATTTGCACAGAATCCCCCCTTCTAGCACCATCACTGGGGTCAGACAGCCAGACATAGAGATTTCAAATTTGTTCCAGCCCTAGCCCCTATTAAAACAAATTGTGAGATTACTATTTAAATTTTGAATAGAGTAATTGATTTTACTACGTTTTTATATATTTTTATACATTTTTTTGTGCGTATTCCATAAACCTTTGAATAATAATCAAACAAAAATAATTATAAATGTGTTAAAAAATTATTTTTTAAATTTTATATTTGTATTACACTTAAAAAATTAAATTAAAAGTTTATCTATATGAAACAATATACTTAAAGATAGTTTTTATTTTTAATTTATTGTATAATAAACTATTATTATTTAGACTGATCATAAAAATCTATTCTATATTTCATTTTAAGATTATGTAGTTGATCTTAATATATATTTCACCGCAATCTGATTTTTTATTTTTTTGTAATAGCATTTCTATTAGTTAAATAAAATAAACAACATAGGTACGATACAATATAATTTATAAGGAATATTATTAATCCATTACAATCTATATTCTATCTAAGAGCTTAAATTTGGAGCAACCACCCAAGATTTTATCGTTAACTTGCTAGTTTAATCTAGATCTGATTCTATATAAAAATAATATACAAAATAATGTTAATAAAATATAATTTTATTTATGAAAATATCAATATGTTTAAAATTAATTTTGAATTTAAAACAAATATTTCCTTAGTGTTTTCTTCGATATGAACATCCTGAAAAATAATAATAGGAACATTAATCAACAATAATTTATATTTAAGAGGATTTTATTACTCATCAATCATCACAGTAATACCCCAAATATTTTCTCTCGCTGAACTACACAAATTTAACTAAGCAACTGTGTTGAGCAGAATTAATCTTGTACTTTCATACTTTAATACTAGAGTTAACTTGTTATAAAGATATGAATATTATCTGTGTTTGTACAATGGATTATAACAATATTTAAATTTCTATACAAGCTGCGAGTATGTAAAATATAACAATTTAAAAGTGCTAATATATAACTAATTCACAGAACTTAGATAAAAACAAGTTCTTAAGTTTAAGCACCAGAGAGAAAACAAATACTGTACTAACATTTTCTTAAAAATAATAAAAACTAACAGATTATGAATTATTATTTTTAATTTGTATTTTTGAAAAAAAAATATTTAATGAAATTAAATAATTACCATCAGACAATTTTCCTTTGCCTCCAGTTGGTCTGCAAAGTACTATTAAACAACCATCACACTTCACATTTTCTTGAACATGACTAAAAACTGTTTTAATCTTGTAGCAACCTGAAATTTAATTATAAATATAATATACAATAATTTTCATTCAAGTTTAACATCAATTAAATTAAATTATACTACCTGGACACTTGATATCCATAAAATATGAATTAGGACGAGGTACAAGTCGTTTCAATTTGTGAGTTCGTAAATCTTCTACAGCAGATGGATGAAGTATACTTTTTGCTAACTAAATAAATCATTTTTATTAGAATCTATTTAAATAACATTTAATCTTATAATGTGAATTTATGAATCATTAAAAATTTGACAACCTATTAAGAAATAGGTACATGGTCAACCTATCATAGTTTATGTTAACAATTGCTTAATTACAAATATAGACATTTAAGAATTAACTGAAATATTTTCCAAAATATTCTGATAAATAAATTTTTATGATTTACTATCAGAACATACCTACCTACTACATGTATACAGAATATTATGCCATTACATGCATAGCGATTCCAAGCTTTAAATACATAAAAAAATAATGAGGAATTTTGTTTTAAAAATTTGGATTAGAAATAGATATAGAAGTAGTTATAGACAAGTTAAATTAGTTAAAAAACCTTATGCTGATAAAAATATACCTTGCACATAATAGCTAATAAATATTTTTTTCATAAAAAGTTACTAACAAATTGTTATATTAAAATATAAATTGTGATTTTTCTTACACTTTTTCTCTTTACAGAGAACACCTAATGAGGATATAAAGCAATTTAAAAACAAGAAAAAAAATATTAAAATAATTTCTTAAATATAAACATTATCAAGGATTGAGTAACATGTGTTAAAATTATAAATACATCTATAAATTAATTGTGATACATTAAATTGTATAAGATGAATTTTATTTGGTTAGCTTTAGTAGTTAAGCAAGAGTGGATCTGAGTGGAAACTGATTTTACTTCATTTTTATGTTTGAATAACTTCCTAAAAGTTATTAAATAATGATTTGCCAAAGGCAGTTCTCACAACCTTCCAATTAATGAAAAGTATTAAAAATTGTCCATAGTTATGAATTTGTACACTAATACACATTCCATCCCACACTTTTATATCTCAGTACATACATTTTAGTAAGATTTAAAATTGATATGTCTTAAATATCAAGTAACTGTCTATTGGTAGTAGGGACTGTAGGAATTCAATATTAAGGTGTTATTTTAACTATTTATCTCAAACTGAGTGTTACCATTAATTAAAAATACTTTTGTTAATTAAACTCTATCTCGAAATTTTAATATAAACACAATATATAAATTAAATTGAACGAAGGTTAACAAGAACAAATTACAATAACATAAAAATATTTTGATATACTTACAGGCATTTTAAATCAATACATATATAACTGTTTACTAGTCAAGAATCACTGAACTTTCCAAAATCATTCACAAAAGCTAGTTGGCAGTACGGGAAAAACTGCAAAATTTCAAAATCCTAAAAAACGTGCAAAGTCAATCGGCAAACTGTCAGTAGTCAGTGTGCGTCGTGCGTAAGCTGAGCTTTGTAATAAGTATTTACTTTGCACAAATAATGATTAGACATTCACTTCACAATTTCATATACATGAGATTGTGAGAATATTGTTGCACTACACATGCACTATATCAATATTCACTATATTGTTTTTATATCTAAATCTATATGGTATTTAGCTTTGTATATTACACTCATAGACCTTATCAAAAAAAATCATGTGTATGAAGTATGAAACGTTTTTGGTTATTTCATATGAAAGTCGTGTCCTAACCTTAACTGTGGTAATAAACTTATTTTGTTTAATTTTCTTTTGATAAATGTCGATCGAATGAAAAACGTTTTGAATTCTGAGATGTTTTCAAACGATTTAGTAAATTCTTAAAACCTTTATAGTCATCGAAGTAATAAATTGCTCATTTTCAATTTTAAAACTATTTTTTCCGAATTTATTGTCAAAAACCATTATGGTAACGTTCGGTTTAATGTAAAGCTCCTCCCATTTATACCGTGGTCAGACATAACCTTTATTCATTTCAGTCGTCGTGCAGCTTGTTTACATTCTGCAAGTCGGCCGTACCATTCTTTTAGTTTTTTTCCGTCGTGTAACACTAACGTTAAAGACACAAGATGGGTAAGTAATTTTTATCCATTTACATCCGCTTTAATATTTGGTTTACACTTATGAACTATTCGTTTTCAATTAATGTCGTATCGATCGTAACGATTTTTTTCGTCCTATTTGGGCTCCGATGTTTCGCGAATATATCAAATACTTAATTTGCAGTTGTGTATAGTAGATACTCGTGCCACCCAATAACATCTACTTATTTCATTTAAGGTATATCCCGTGATACATGGCATAAACGCAGGAAGACCGGAGGCAAACGCAAGCCCCTCCGCAAGAAGAGGAAGTATGAGTTGGGACGCCCGGCTGCCAACACCAAGGTATGATATTAATTGATTGTTCTAAGTGTAAAATCCGTGATCTTCAATCATTTTATACGTAAACTAGTTAGGTTTACATACAGTAAATCAAACATAACAGTCAAATCTTTCTATTTCGATACATATTTAAATTGCATTAACGATGAGTCTAGAAATAAAATGTTAATGACTATTATTTTTCACCTTTAACATTCTGATATGGTTTTTAATTCACGTTTAATAAGTTTATTTTATTGTTGTGATACTTGGAATGTACATAATTTGTTTGTATACTACAGAACAATTTTTAATTTTAGCATAAATGATGAGATTTTTTGTCTGCATTTTTATGGAGATATATTTAATATTTTTCACCTCTAACGTTCTGATGTGCTATTTAATCAGTTTTTAATTTAAGTTTATATTAATGTTGTGATACTTACATGATGCACAATTTGTTTTTTATGCTTTAGAGAAATTATAAATTCTAGCATTAATGATGAGACTTTCTATCTGCATTTTTTATGAAGATATATTTTAATATTTTTCACCTCTAACGTACTGATTTGCTGAATTTATAATCTATTTTTAATGTATGTTATAAGTTTTTATTGGTTAAGGTTTATTGTTAGGATTATAGTAATTTTACATATTATAATTTAAAGACAGAGTTTTTATGATGAGACTTGTATCCGAAAGTTATTGAAGATATTTATTTTTATTTTTCACCTCTAACGTTCTGATTTTCTGTCTACAAATATTTAAATAACAAATACATTTTATACTATATGGTAATGCACATATGATGAGATTTTTCACTGAATAATAAATGACGATATTTATTATTTTTCACCTCTAACGTTCTGATGTGGCCATGATTTCAGAATTATTAATTATATAAAAAAAATTTATTGACCAATGTTAATTTGCTGTCTTTTCTAGGAATAAGTTTTTAATTCCAAATTTTATTAAACTGTAACTTAGTCAATTTTTGTCTATTTATGATGAGTTCAATTATAATGAAGAATTAATGATTAATTTAATTTATCCGCTTATTAATATCCTGAAATAGACTAGTTTTTGTTTTAATTCCATAATTTTATTCAATAACAATTTTGATAAACAAAAAAGAACAAATACTTATTTAGCCAAAAGTAAATGAATTTCAAATATATCTGCTTATGGTTATCCTTCAATCATTTTCAGCCTTTTTGTATTGTATAATTAGTAAATAGTTAAGTTTCATCATCATAATTTTTAGTATTTAGCAAAATGAGAACTTAATTCCAAATCTATGAATTATATATTAAAAAGATTTATTTAATTTATATGCTTTTATTAATAAATGTTAATTTAGTTTTTAGTTTTAACTTTATTGAGTTGTATCTTATATTAATTTTTGTCTATTTATGATGAGATCAGTTATAATGAAGAATTAATGAATAATTTAATCTATCCGCTTATTAATATCCTGAAATAGACTGGTTCTTTTTTTTTTTTTTTTTTTTTTTTTTTAATTTAAAAAAAAAGCTTATTCATTTAGAAAAAAGCCTTATTTATAATGATAACTTGAACTTTAAAATGATTAAATGATTAGTAAATATTTCTGCTTATTAATATTCTAAAATAGACATATTTTATCATTTAAATTTATATGTTATATATCAGTTTCATTAAATCATTCTTTTATTTTTAGCTTGGAGCTCGCCGTGTACACATTGTTCGTACTAGGGGAGGTAACAAGAAATACAGAGCATTAAGATTAGATCAAGGAAATTTTTCATGGGGTTCTGAAGGTATGATAATGATCACTATAAAATGTAATTATATAATTTTTTTAACATTAAATTTTATTTTTATTTAGGTATTTCTGCTAAAACTCGTATCATTGATGTTATCTACAACGCATCAAACAATGAGTTGGTCAGAACCAAAACTTTGGTTAAAAACGCTATTGTAGTCATAGACGCAACACCATTCCGTCAATGGTATGAAGGCCATTACGCTTTGCCTATTGGAAGAAGGAAGACTACAAAATTAGTACGTATTTACTTTATATTAAATATTTTTTAGTGAACTTTATTAACTCATAGCTCTGTGATGAACCTTCATTTTTGATAGGAATTGCCGTCTGATTAACTGATGACCGTGTACTATCTGAGAGCATAGTTGAGTTTTCCATGTTATATCTAATTCATATAATCAAAATATTTTTGCATTTTAATGATGAGTAATATTTCGGTTCCTGATAAAATCATATGAGGATACAATTTATTCCGCAGCGCTCTGATACTAAATTTGAAATCAAAAAATCTGCTATGATGAACCTTACTGATAGGAATTGCCGTCTGATAATTGATGACCATGTACT